>NC_086444.1:167793540-168093540 GCF_028390025.1 Pseudophryne corroboree | reverse complement strand
TTTCTCCACACAGGCTGCAGGAGAAGAAAGGCTGGTCCTCCTCCACTGCTGAACCAAGTATCAGGGTGTAAATAAGGGGGGCACAGTGCATTTGGTGCTGTATTTGTATAATTTGACATTATAAAAGCGCTACAGGTCTCTGTGGATATTTTAGTTTACACAGGGATTTTATATTGTGAACTGGCAAATCCTTCTGTGTCCTTCTGACAGATTTTACTGTGGGTCTGTCCCCTATTAGTCCCGGAGTGTCTGTGGTGGTAATGCACGTGTGTGACATGTCTGAGGCAGGGAGCTCTTCCCCCTGACGGAGCCATTTTAGGGACACAGAGTTTTAATGTGGTGGCGCTGCCGGCACACCACGAGCCTGAATGGGTGAAAGAATTACATGATAGTGTGAATCATATCAGTAAGAGATTGGATAAGTCTGAGTCTCATGCAGAAACCTGGAGAAAATCAGTCGAAGATGTGATTTTTAATTTAGTTCTGCTTATTCATCCACAGGGGACCCCTCTGGGTCACATAAAAGACCATTTGCACAAATAGTACATACTGATACCGACATGGACTCTGATTCCTGTGTCGACACTAGTAATTCCAGAGGAATAGATCCAAAATTAGCGAAGAACATTCAGTACATGATTGTTGCTATAAAGGAGGTCTTAGAAGTTACGGAAGCCCCTCCTTTACCTCAGGAGAAGGCTTACTTTTATAAGGAAAAGAGAATTAACATAACTTTTCCTCCATCTCATGAGCTGAACACTCTCTTTGAGGGAGTCTGGGTAAACCCTGAAAAGAAATGTCAGATTCCCAAAAGAATTCAGGTAGCTTATCCTTTCCCGGCAGAGGACAGGAAAAGGTGGGAGTCACCCCCCGTTTTAGACAGTGCCCTGTCACGTTTAACAAAAAAGATGATTCTCCCTGCACCTAGGACGGCTTCCCTAAAGGAGCCGGAAGACTGCAAGTTAGAGACTACGTTGAAATCTATTTATGTGGCCAATGGGACACTACTCAGACCTACCATTGCCTGCGCGTGGGTGAGTAGTGCTATTGAAAAATGGTCAGAAAACTTGTCATCAGAGATTGACACAATAGATAAAGACGAGATTCTCCTAACGTTGGGGCGTATCAAAGACGCTGCTGTATATATTCTAGAGGCCATGAAAGATATCGGGCTTTTGGGATCAAAAGCTGCTACCATGGCTATTTCAGCAAGGAGGGCGTTGTGGATTCGCCAATGGAATGCTGACGCAGATTCCAAGAGAAATATGGAGGCTCTCCCGTATAAAGGCGAGGCCTTGTTTGGAGATGGGCTGGATGCTTTAGTCTCTGCGGCTACCACAGGTAAGTCGACATTCTTGCCATATGCTCCTGCGCCGGCGAAAAAGACACCACTCTAAGATGCAGTCTTTTTGGCCCGATAAATACAAAAAGGGTAAAGGTTACCCTTTCTTTGCGGGTAGAGGAAGGGGAAAAGTAAAAAAGTCTGCAGCGTCTCCGGGATCACAGGGGCAGAAATCAACCCCTGCTTCTGCCAAATCTGCAGCATGACGCTGGGGCTCCCTTGCGGGAGTCTGGTCAGGTGGCGGCACGTCTGAAACTTTTCAGTCACTTCTGGGTTCAATCTGGTCTGGACCCGTGGATATTACAAATTGTATCCCACGGGTACAAACTACAGTTTCAAGATGTTCCCCCAGGCCGATTTTTCAAATCGGCCTTACCAGCTTCTCTTCCAGACAGGGAAGTAGTAGCAGCAGCAATACAAAAATTGTGTCAGGATCAAGTCATTGTCCTGGTTCCCTTGTCACAACAAGGAGAAGGGTTTTATTCAAGCCTGTTTGTAGTTCCGAAGCCGGACGGCTCGGTCAGACCAATCCTAAACCTGAAAAATCAGAATCTCTACCTGCAAAGGTTCAAGTTCAAGATGGAATCTCTGAGGGCAGTGATTTCCGGTCTGGAGCAGGGGGAATTCATGGGGTCAGTGGACATAAAAGATGCCTACTTACATGTTCCCATTTATCCTCCGTATCAAGCTTATCTGAGATTCGCAGTGCAGGATTGTCATTACCAATTTCAGGCGTTGCCGTTTGGACTTTCCACGGCTCCGAGGGTGTTCACCAAGGCAATGGCGGAGATGATGGTCCTCTTTCGACAGAAAGGAGTCAATATAATACCATACCTGGACGATCTCCTGTTAAAAGCGAGGTCCAGAGAAAAGCTGGTGCAAAATATTGCACTCTCCCTGACAATACTTCAACATCACGGTTGGATCATAAATTTTCCAAAGTCACAGTTGGAATCGACGACAAGATTGTCTTTTCTGGGGATTATACTGGACACGGAAGTACAGAGGGTATTTCTTCCAGGAGAAAAGGCTATGGAAATCCAGAGAATGGTCAATTAAGTCCTGAAACCAACAAGAGTGTCTATTCATCAATGCATTCTGCTGTTGGGAAAGATGGTAGCAGCCTACGAGGCCATACAGTTCGGCCGATTCCATGCCAGAGTATTCCAGTGGGACCTGTTGGACAAGTGGTCCGGATCCCATCTACACATGCATCAAAGGATAATCCTGTCATCCAAAGCCAGAATTTCGCTCCTGTGGTGGCTACACAGTTCTCACCTACTAGAGGGACGCAGATTCGGGATTCAGGACTGGATCCTGGTGACCACAGATGCAAGTATCCGAAGCTGGGGAGCAGTCACACTGGGGGAAAGCTTCCAGGGAAGATGGTCAAGTCAAGAAACTTGTCTTCACATAAATGTTCTGGAGTTGAGAGCTATTTACAACGGCCTTCTACAAGCGGTGCATCTTCTTCAAGATCAACCCGTACAGATCCTTTCAGACAGTGTAACAGCAGTCGCTTACATAAACCGTCAGGGCGGAACGAAAAGCAGAGCGGCAATGGCAGAGGTGACGAAGATCCTCCGCTGGGCAGAAAGACATGCAAGAGCTCTGTCGGCAATTTTCATTCCGGGTGTGGACAACTGGGAAGCAGACTTCCTCAGCAGACACGATCTCCATCCAGGAGAATGGGGCCTCCACCAAGAAGTCTTCGCAGAGTTGACAGGTCTTTGGGGAATTCCTCAAATAGACATGATGGCGTCTCGTCGCAACAAGAAGCTTCAGAGATATTGTTCCTGGTCGAGAGACCCTCAAGCAATAGCAGTGGATGCACTGGTGGCCCAGTGGGTGTTTCAGTCAGTGTATGTCTTCCCTCCACTTCCACTCATTCCGAAAGTTCTCAAAATAATAAGAACAGGAGTTCGTGCAATCCTTATTGTCCCAGACTGGCCAAGGAGGGCTTGGTATCCAGATCTTCAGGGTTACTCATAGAAGATCCTCTGCCTCTTCCTCTACGCGAGGACCTGCTGCAGCAGGGACCGTGCGTGTATCAAGACTTACCGTGGCTACGTTTGACGGCATGGCTGTTGAGCACCGGATCCTAGCCCGAAAGGGTATTCCCAAAGAAGTCATTCCCACTCTTATTCAGGCCAGGAAAGGAGTAACATCTAAACATTACCACCGTATTTGGAGAAAATGTGTGTCTTGGTGTGAAACCAAGAAGGCTCCAACGGAAGAGTTTCAGTTAGGACGTTTTCTCCGGGCGGTTGTGGATGCAGGCCTACGATTGGGTTCAATCAAGGTCCAGATTTCGGCTTTGTCCGTTTTCTTTCAGAAACAATTGGCCTCCCTTCCAGAAGTTCAGACATTCGTGAAAGGAGTGCTACACATCCAACTTCCATTTGTGCCTCCTGTGGCACCATGGGATCTTAAGGTGGTGTTACGATTCCTTCAGTCGGATTGGTTTGAACCTCTACAGGAGATAGAGTTAAAATTTCTCACTTGGAAAGTGGTCATGTTGTTGGCCTTGGCATCCGCAAGACGGGTGTCTAAGTTAGGGGCCTTGTCTCACAAGAGCCCTTACTTGGTTTTCCATGAAGATAGGGCTGTTACGAACTCATCAGCAATTTCTTCCAAAAGTGGTTTCTTCTTTCCATATAAACCAACCTATTGTGGTGCCAGTGGCTACTGACATCTTCGCTGCGTCAAAGTCTCTGGATGTGGTCAGGGCTTTGAAAATATATGTCGCCAGAACGGCTCGGATAAGAAAAACAGAGGCGCTGTTTGTCCAGTATGCTCCCAACAAGATTGGGTGTCCTGCTTCTAAGCAGACTACTGCGCGCTGGATCAGAGGTACGATTCAGTACGCTCATTCCACGGCAGGATTGCCGGTACCGAATTCAGTGACTACCCATTCTACTAGGAAGGTGGGCTCATCCTGGGCGGCCTCGGCATTGCAGCTTTGCCGAGCAGCTACTTGGTCAGGGGCAAACACGTTTGCTAAGTTTTACAAGTTTGACACCTTGGCCGATGAGGACCTCAAGTTTGGTCAATCGGTGCTGCAGGGTCATCCGCACTCTCCCGCCCGTACTGGAGCTTTGGTATAACCCCATAGTACTGAAGTGGACCCCAACATCCTCTAGGATGTATGAGAAAACAGGATTTTAATACCTACCGGTAAATCCTTTTCTCCTAGTCCGTAGAGGCTGCTGGGCACCCAGCCCAGTGCGTACTTTACCTGCAGTTTTGTTATTTTGATAAAAATGTTTTCAGCACGGTTGCTGTAATGTTCATGCCCGTTGGCATGTGTTTTGTTGAATGCCATGTGTGCGGCATGGTTGAAGTGTGAGCTGTTATGAATCTCAACATTAACTTAAAAGTATAAACTTTCCTCGAACTGTCAGTCTCCCTGGGCACAGTTCCTATACTGAGGTCTGGAGGAGGGGCATAGAGGGAAGAGCCAGTTCACACTCTAAAAAAGTCTTAAAGTGCCCATGGCTCCTGCGGAACCATCTATACCCCATGGTACTGAAGCGGACCCTAGCATCCTCTACGGACTAGGAGAAAAGGATTTACCGGTAGGTATTAAAATCCTGTTTTTAAAGTGAGGTACACTCACATTGATGCGTAGTAATAGTGTGTGATTAAAGTTGTTGCTGTGTCCAAGAAATGCAAGGGTGAAGTGGCAGCACCCACATTAGCATTATGTTTGTCATGCAAATCTGGCTTAACACCTCAGGACCTGGTACAAGATGCAGCTTATTCAGTAGGTATACTCAACCCACAAACAAACAAAAATGTTTAGAAAAAAAGAAAGTGCAAAAGCGCTGGTATGAGGCGAATAACATTAGCTTTTATTTATTTTTTATAATTACTAATAAAAAAGCACAATATCTCAATCAATACAATACTGTAAACATGGGCAGGCCGGCCGTAAAAACCACAGTATTCACACCATAAAAATATATAATTTTCCCAATCCTAGGATAAATAAGCAACAATGAAAGTGTCCAATATCTCATATAATTCTCAGTTCTGGTCGGTAAGACCTAGATGGTAGATTTGGACCACACTTCAAATAGAGAGCACAAAAAAAAAAGAAGCAATGATTGTGCATGTTAGAGCAAATGTATTCAATGGAAATATAGTAAGATATGATAAAAACAGTATTTAGTAGTACACACAGCGGTAACGCTGAATCTTTATAGCCAGAGGGATTTCCTGCCCAAAGGAGCCATTTCAGGAGTTCTACCTACATCGAGGCACCTGCCGCAATTGGACATTGTCATCTACCTCTGGATATGGCCAACATCTAACGGATGAATAACGCCAGTAGCCGGGAGGAGCTTTGCTACCAGTACGCAGGACAGTTGTAATATGTATGCTATTGACCTTTTCTGTAGCATCCATAAGGGATATTAGGGACAGATTTAGTATGATGGGGTATAGACGGGTCCAAAGGAGCCAGTGCACTTTAAATTTCTTCAACTGGGTGTGCTGGCTCCTCCCCTCTATGCCCACTCCCACAGGCAGTTTAGAAAAACGTGCCCTCAGGAGAGGATACACACTCTGCAAGCTCCAGTTTTTTCTTCAATTTCATTTAAACTTTACTTATTTCGGTATGCTGTTTGGGCAACAGCATACCTGCGCTGTGGGAGTTGGGGGGGAATTGGTTACCGGCCTCATGAGGTGCAGAGCCGCTTCTCTGCTGCAGGACCACTGTCCTGAGGGGCTGTTTGTTCAGCGGGGCAGCTTGCCGCACACCCCTAACAAAGCCTGAAGGTTATCATCGTGGTGAGTAGATACCCCCCCCCCCCTTCCCCGGTTCATTGTGCACCAGAAGTGTGGATGAGGCATACAGGTCCCTCCTGGGGGAAACCCATGGGTGCCCCTGCGTGCGACTGGCCGGAAGGGTGATGTACCAAGTATTTATGTGAGCCTACACAGCCTGTGTAGACATTGCCAGTATGAAACTTATTAGTAGCTCTGGCGCCATAGCGGGGAATGGAGCTTCATCAGAGCGGGCTCAGCTGCATTTTGGCACCTTCCTCTGCATAAGCAAGCAGCAGCCTCATGCAGCTCCTCAAAACGGTCACAGGATCACTGTAAAAGCCGTGATGTTGGATATGTCATCTCAGCTCAATGCCAATAAAACACAACAGCTGCAACAAGCAGTGGCTAGCCCAGTGGTTCTCAAACTCGGTCCTCAGGACCCCACACAGTGCATGCTTTGCTGGTAACCCAGCAGGTTCACAGGTGTATTAATTAATCACTAACACATTTTAAAGGGTCCACAGGTGGAGTTAATTATGTCACTTGCGATTCTGTGAGGAGACCTGCAAAACATACACCGTGTGGGGTCCTGAGGACCGAGTTTGAGAACCTGTGGGCTAGCCTAACTGCCAAGGCTGATGTTTCCCATCCCCCGCTGTCTACTACAGGTGCACAAAAACGTGCTCTGCCTGCAATCCTATCAGATTCTGATGATGATGTACAGGTGGATGGGGATGATGGGGATCCCATTAGTGGGGATTCCACCCCTGCACAGGGTATCGAACCCCTCATATTGTCTATACGGGATGTGTTACAGCTCCCCCTGGAGGATGCTACTAATCAGCAGTCATTTTTCCTCCCACAAGACAAACTGACAGTTACCTTTCCTGATTCCAAAGAATTGGATAATTTATATAAATATTGTTCCAGTACCCTTGCTACAGCAAGGACAAGGTTACTCCTCCAGTCTGTTCGTAGTGCCAAAACAAGACGGGTCTGTGAGACCCATTTTGAATCTGAAGTTCTTGAATCCTTACCTGAAGGTTTTCAAATTCAAGATGGAATCTTTGAGAGCAGTGATCGCGGGCCTGGAACAACAGAAATTCCTTGTGTCCCTGGATATCAAGGTCGCCTATCTACATATCCCAATTTGGCCTCCTCATCAGGCCTATCTATGGTTTGCCCTACTGAACGATCACTACCAGTTTCAGGCGTTGCCCTTCGGCCTGTTTACAGCTCCGAGGGTGTTCATGAAGATGATGGCGGAAATGATGTTCCAGCTCAGAGTCCAAGGGGTCAACATTGTCCCTTACCTGGATGATCTCCTGATAAAAGCAAGTTCTAGGGAGCTTCTGGTGCTCCATATAGATCACACTATCCAACTTCTGTCTCACCACGGGTGGATCCTCAATCTACAGAAGTCCCACCTGGAACCGTCTCAAAGGCTCCTGTTTCTGGGTATTATACTGGATACGGTAGCTCAGAGAGTGTTCCTCCCATAGGACAAGGTGAGAACACTTCAAGAGATGGTTCGCATGGTTCTCCGACCTGCTCGAGTTTCCATTCATCTTTGCATAAAATTGTTGGGGAAAATGGTGGCCTCGTATGAGGCGATACAGTTCGGAAGGTTCCATGCCAGACCCTTCCAATTGGACATCCTGAACAAGTTGTCCAGTTCACATTTTCAGATGCATTGGATGATTCAGCTGTCACCTCAGGCCAGGATTTCACTCCTGTGGTGGTTACAGTCTTCCAACCTGCTGGAAGGTTGACGTTTCGGGATTCAGGATTGGATCCTTCTCACGACGGATGTGAGCCTGAGAGGATGGGGAGCTGTCACCAAGGGGGCGCAGTTCCAGGGCAGGTGGTCTGCCCAAGAGGCCCTACTTCCGATCAACATTCTGGAACTTCGGACTAGCTACAATTCTCTGATTCAGGCCTCCCCTCTACTCAGGGATCAGGCGATCCAGGTTCAGTCGGACAATACCACGGCAGTGGCATATATCAATCGACAGGGAGGGACAAAAAGCAGTGCCTGCATGCAAGAAGTGTCAAAAATACTTCTCTGGGCGGAAAGAAATGCAAGAGTGCTGTCCGCAATTTTCATTCCAGGAGTGGACAACTGGGAAGCGGACTTCCTGAGTCGCCGCAAGCTCCACCCGGGGGAGTGGGGATTACATCCTCAGGTGTTTCAACAGATTGTCGACAGGTGGGGATACCCGCAGATTGACATGATGGCTTCTCGCCTCAACAAGAAGCTTCGCTGCTACTGCTCGCGAACCAGAGACCCTCAGGCGAATGCAGTGGATGTGCTGATGTCGCCTTGGCCTTACCGGCTGGTCTACCTATTTCCTCTGATTCCGTTGATCCTAAGGGTGCTCCAGCGGATCAGAAATCACAGAGTACAAGCAATCCTGATTGCGCCAAATTGGCCCCGAAGAGCGTGGTACGCAAGTCTTCTGGACATGTCCATAGAAGACCCTTAGCCTCTGCCGCTAAGAAAGGATCTTCTTTAGAAAGGATCGTTCGTCTACCCGGACTTATTGCGGCTTCGTTTGACAGCATGGAAGTTCAGCGGAACATTCTAGCTCACAAAGGGCTTTCCATAAAGGTAATTGCCACACTGGTGCATGCCAGAAAACCTGTGACATCAAAACACTATCATCGTCATATCTGGAGGAGATATGTCACTTGGTGCCAGGAACGCACGTATTCGCCTGGGATATTTCCTACAGGCTGGTGTGGGTAAGGGCTTGTATGGGCTCTGTTAAGGTCCAGATTTCAGCGCTCTCCATTTTCTTTCAGAAGAAATTAGCTGTGTTGCCAGAAGTTCAGTCCTTCTTACAAGTGGTACTCCACATACAACCTCCCTTTGTGCCGCCTACAGCACCCTGGGCTTTGGATGTAGTGTTGAAATTTCTACAGTCCTCCTGGTTTGAGCCTCTGATGACGGTAGAAGACAAGTACCTCACATGGAAGACAGTGATGTTATTGGCCCTGGATTCTGCTAGACGCATCTCATTGAGGGCCTTATCGTGTAAAGTCCCTACTTGGTCTTTTACAAGGACAGAGCGGAGCTCCGGACTAGACACCTGTTCCTGCAGAGGTTGTCTCCGTGTTTCATCTGAATCAACCTATTGTGGTTCCATCCAATTCTGACGCTTCTGCTCTTCCGGAGGCATTTGATGCTGTGCGGGCCTTGAAGATCTATGTCAAGTGTATAGCTCAGGTCAGAAAGATGGATTCCTTGTTTGTTCTCTGTGATGTGCAGAAGAAGGGTTGCCCTGCTTCAAAGCAGTCCATTGCTCGTTGGATTAGGCTTACTATCCAACAGGCCTATGTGTCTGCTGCCTTTCCTGTTCCTAAGTCTCTAAAGGCCCTTTCTACAAGATCAGTGGGCTCGCCCTGGGTGGCTGCCCGTGGAGTCTTGGCCCTGCAACTATGCCAAGCTGCTAACTGGTCAGGGAAGAACACTTTTGTGAAATTCTACAAATTTGATACCCTGGCCAAAGAGGATACCCAGTTTGGGCAGGCAGTGCTGCAGCAGTCACCGCACGTTCTCACCTGTTCTGGATGCTTTGGGGCGTCACCATTGTACTAGTTCTCCCCAATATCCCGTATGGATACTTCAGAAAATAGGATTTTAATACCTACCGGTCAATCCTTTTCTTGTAGTCCGTAAGGGATATTGGGTGCCCGCCTCAGTGCGTTGACTTTTCTGCAGGTTCTTGTTCTGTAGTTACCTGTTCAGCTGTTGCTGTTATTGTTACCAGCAGTTGGAGTACCGCAAGGCTCAGTCCTAGGTCCTCTGCTTTTCTCTATCTATACCACATCTCTTGGCAAACTAATCAACTCTTTCGGATTACAGTACCATCTGTATGCGGATGATACTCAAATCTACCTATCCTCCCCTGATTTGTCACCATCTGTATTGGGGCGTGTCACTGAATGCCTTTCTGCCATTTCATCTTGGATGACATCTCGCCACCTCAAACTTAATATTTCCAAAACAGAATTAATTATATTTCCACCGGCCAATAGTAGTTTCCAACCTGATATCTCTATCACTGTTGAGAACTCTGCAATCACCCCTACCCCACAAGCTCGCTGCCTAGGTGTCATTCTTGACTCTGAACTGTCCTTTGTTACCCACATTCAATCTGTCTCAAGATCATGTTACATACATCTAAGAAACATATCCAAAATACGCCCTTATCTTACACAGGACACAGCAAAAACTCTAATCCATGCTCTTATTATCTCCCGCATTGATTATTGTAATAGTCTCCTGACCGGTCTTCCCAAACATAGGCTCTCACCACTACAATCCATTTTGAATGCAGCTGCAAGGCTAATCTTCCTTGCCAGACGTTCATCGTCTGCAGATCCGCTCTGTCAGTCCCTCCATTGGTTACCGGTATTCTACCGTATTAAATATAAAATACTTTTACTCACATACAAGGCTATTAACCAAACTGCACCAACATACATCTCTTCACTCATCTCAAAATATCTCCCTACCCGACCTCTCCGCTCTGCACAAGATCTATGTCTCTCATCCACACGCATTACTTGTTCACACTCAAAATTACAGGACTTTATCCGGGCTTCACCCACTCTGTGGAATGCCCTCCCACGCACAGTAAGACTCGCCTCTAGTCTCCAAACCTTTAAATGTTCCCTGAAAACTCACCTCTTCAGACAAGCCTATCAAATTCCAGACCCACCCACATAACCTTCAGTGCTTCCCTATCTAATTACATCCTCTGTAGAGTATTCATAACATCACATATCTTGTCTTTCTTTAGTCTCACACCCTCCTGACACTTGGATAACTTTGTGGGGTATCATCATACAACCCATTAAGAACCTAGCAATCTGGTGGACCATTATGCAATAGGTAGCATCTATCCTTGTGTATCTATGCCTATTTCCCTATAGATTGTAAGCTTGCGAGCAGGGCCTTCCTACCTCTGTCTGTCTGTTTTTACCCAGTTTTGTTCTATTACTGTTGTTCTAATTGTAAAGCGCAACGGAATATGCTGCGCTATATAAGAAACTGTTAATAAATAAATAAATAAATTGCTGGTTGTATGGCTGTGGTGTGCTGGTGTGTAAATCTCACCACCTTTTGTTATCTCGTTCCTTCTCTCATATATGCCCTTTCTCCTTCAGGCACGTTTTTACCTATAACTGCCTGTGGGAGGGGGCATAGAGGGGAAGGGCCTGCACACCTAGTTGAAGAAATTTAAAGTTCACTGGCTCCTTTGGACCCGTCTATACCCATCGCACTAGTTCTCCCCAATATCTCTTATGGACTACGAGAAATTGATTTACCGGTAAGTATTATAATCCTATTTTATCATATCTTACTATATCTCCGTTGGATACATTTGCTCGAACAAGCACGATTATTGCTTTTTTTGTGCTCTCTATTTGAAGTGTGGTCCAAATCTACCATCTAAGTCTTACCAGCTGGAACCGAGAATTATATAAGATAATGGACACTTTCATTGTTGCTCAACTATCCTAGGATTGGGAAAAGAAAATATATATATATATATATATATATATATATATATATATATATATATAATTATTATAATTTTTTTTCATGGTGTGATTACTGTGGTTTTACCGCCGGCCGATACATGTTTATAGTATTGTATTGATTGAGATATTGTGCTTTTTTATTAGTAATTTAAAAAATAAATAAATAAAAGCTAATATTATTAGCCTCATACCAGCGCTTTTTCACTTTCTTTTTTTCTAAACATATGTGCAAACTGTTATGGTTTCCATAAAAGCCTTCTTAATCAACCGGCTTTAAGCCAGGTACATGTTGAAGCACAAGAGCCTCCTTGGGCATCTTTTGCACAGGTATTATCCAGTATAAGAGACTGGATGACGGCAGCTATGTTGCCAGGTATGGGATACCCACAAAACCCTTACATGCAACAACCTCTGTTAATTATGTCACATCCAGTCCAAGATTTAGTTCACACCTTGGCTGTCTTTCAGAAAAAAACAAGCAGGGACCTGAAAACGGATAGACATGAAGCACCATCTTCACAGTCTACAGTTTGTATAGTCTGAGGACACTTCAGATGATGAAGCTGGATCCTCTCATTCTGAATCTTCATCAAGAGATCTACCTGAGTTAATTCATGCAGTAAAATCGATGGTCAGTGGAGGGGGCAGTAGAGCCTGTGTTAAAATCTAAGGCTCCTGTTTTTAAACATCCAAAAACTGTTAAAGCAGAATTTCCTAATTCAGATCAGCTAATGGAAATCATGCAAGAGGTATGGGTAACACCCAGTAAGAAATTTAAGATTCCTAAAAAAAATTGGGTCTTATTATCCTCTTCCCTCTATGGACTGTTTAAAAAGGGAATTTCCTCCCAAAGTAGATGCGCATGTTGTTCGACTAGTGCACAAATCTACTTTACTTCTACCCTCAACATCATTAAATGATGTAACTGACAGAAAGATTGATGGTTTTTTTAAAACTGTTCTTTACTTGACGGGCAGTTATTAGTCCAGCTTTGGCCCCAGCTTGGGTGGCTAAAGCAGTGACAGGCTGGGCGGAAGCTTTGGAAGATGACCTTTCAGTAGCCACGAAAGAACAGTTATCCCATATTGCAAATATAAAGCAGACAGCTGCTTATGTGGAAGAAGCAGTCCTGGATATGGGTATAGTAGCTTCTAAAGCGTCAGCTTCCTCAGTAGCAGCTCATAGAGCTGTTTGGTTACGTTCATGGAAAGCTGATTCGGAATTCAAGAAAGTATTGGAATCCCTGCCTTTTGTTGGAAATATTCTGTTTGGTACAGAATTAGACAACATTCTTGTGTCTGAAGCAGACTCCAAAAAAGTTACTTTTCCTTCGACATCAAAAGCTAAACTCAGATTTCCTGGGTTATAGCAAACAGTCTCATTCAGATAAATCTGGTAGGCTAAGACCAAACAGGCTTAGTTAACCAGAAGATAAGCCATTGGCCTGATGGCACAGGCCTCCACCCTGGTGACCCCAAAGTAGTGGGAGGCCAACTTCTTCAATTTGCACAGGTCTGGCAGCAGTCCACCACAGATACCTGGGTCAGGAAGCGATGTCTCAGTTACGTTCTCTCTTTTAAGAAAGGTTCCCCTCAAATTATTTTGCACCAGCCAGTCTCCTGCGGAAATGAAGGCCATAGCCCTGGAAGATGCAATTCAGAAGTTGCTTCAATCAGGAGTGATAGTACAGTTTCCCTCAGCACAGCGAGGAGGAGGTTTCTATTCCAACCTGTTTTGAGTTCAGAAACCATTTGGTCTCACCAACCCATTCCCAATCTCAAAGCAGTGAACAAATATATTTGGGTGCCTCAATTCCATATGGAAACTTTACGAACCATTATCCTGGCAATGGAGCTGGGGGATTTCATGGTGTCCCTGCATATTCAGGATGCTTTCTTACATGTACCAATAGCACCTTCCCATCAGTGCTATCTCAGGTTTGCTTTCCTCCATCAACATTTTCAGTTTCAGGCTTTACCCTTTGAACTGGCTACACCTCTAAGGGTATTTATATAAATTATGGTGGTGATGGCAGCTCACCCGCGTCATCATGGAATAAGAATTTTCCCGTATCTAGATTTGCTAATCCTGGCACAATCCCAGTAAACTCTTCACTGCCATCTACAAGTGACAATAGCCTGCCTACAGGCTCACGGCTGGCTTATAAATTGGGCAGTCTTCCCTAGTCCCGTCCCAGCGCATGACACACCTAGGAGCTGTATTGGACACCAGTCTTCAGAAAATCTTTCTACCCCTGGACAAAATATCTAAAATACAGATGAGAATTCGGGGATTGCTACACAGAGAGTATCCATCCATGCAGCAATGAGAGTTGCTGGTCTTGACATTCGACATGATTGAATATGCTCAATTCCGTTCAAGACCCCTTCAACATCTGATTCTCTCCAAATGGAACGGACAGCACAAGATGATAAAAACTAAGACAATAGTTCTTCTACAGGGAGTGCGCCGGTCATTAGCCTGGTGGCTACAGACGTCCCCATCTGGACAGAGGGTGACCCTTTTGGGTTTCAGACTGGGTGGTTCTGGCAAAAGATGCCAATCTCCAAGGATGGGGAGCTGTAACTGAACAGTACTCTCTCCAGGGGATGTGGACCAATGAAGAAAGTTGTCTGTCAATCAATATTCTGGATCTTCGGGCCGTCTACATGGCACTAATCCAGGCAAAAGAAATTCTTCATGGAAAACATTCAGATTCAGTTGGACAATGCCACGGCAGTAGCGTACCTCAATCACCAAGGAGCTACTTGCAGTTGGATGGCAATGGAGGACGTAAGCCGCACATTAAATGTGGGCATAACTTCATCATCCAGCCGTGTCTACAGTATTCATACTGGGAGACCTAAATTGGGAAGCAGACTTTCTCAGCAGGCACAATTCATGCAAGTGAATGGGTCTTGCACCCAGAAGTCTTTCAGATTCTGGTAAACAAATGGGGACTGCCAGAAGTGGACCTCATGCCCTCTCGTCAGAATAACAATGTACCCACATACGGGTCAAGATCAAAAGATCCCAAAGCGATCCTCATAGATGCTCTTATAGTAAAATGGAACTTTTTTCTGGCATATGTTTTTCCTCCAATCTCCCTGTTGCCCAGGGTGATTCAAATATTCTAACAGGAAGGGGGCGCCGTGATATTAATAGCTCCAGCATGGCCCAGAAGAAATTGGTACACAGATTTGCAGAGACAGTCCGCGGATACTCCGTTCCTACTGTCTCAACGTCCAGGTATACTGATCCAGGGTCCCTGTCTACAAACACCTGGATCATCTCTCTTTGACGGCGTGGCTTTTGAAACATCCGTCTTAAAAGCAAAAAAGGTTTTTCACAAGAGGTCATTCAAACAATGCTTAAAGCAAGGAAACCATCCTTGGCTCATATCTATTAGTGGATATGGCATGCGTATTTTCAGTGGTGCGCTGCCAAGAAATATAATCCAAGGTCTTTCAGAGTTTCAAGACTTCTAGCATTCCTTCAAGCAGGAATGGACGTAGGTCTCCGCCTAGCTTCCCTGAAGGTACAAGTGTCAGCATTAACTGTATGGTTCCAAAAGAAAATTGCAAACCTACAGAATGTTTGCACTTTCTTCCAAGGAGTACTACACATTCAACCATCTTCTTTATTCCTTGTTTACCTATGACTGTGTCTCTTTTTCGAACACGGTGCATATACTTAAATTTGCAGATGATATTGCTATCGTAGGCCTCATTAGTGGAAATAATGACTGAATTTATATCCGAAGTATGTAGGCTGGAGAAATGGAGTCAAGATAATCATCTGATTCTTAACGTTACAAAGACAAAAGAGATGATCTTAGATTTTAGGACAACAAATCGGTATACTTACAGTACTTTGGTCTTGGACAAGCAAGAGGTGGAGTTAGTTACATCTTTTACATTTTTGGGTATGATCATATCTAATGACTTGTCATGGTACTATCATATTGACAATGTCATTAAGAGAGCCCAACAACGGTTATGTTTTCTTAGAAAAATGCGTTTAGCAGGAATATCTGAGCCAATTTTTAGTTAATTTTTATTCTTGTATTATTGAAAGCGTGCTTACATATGGTATTTCTGTCTGGTATGGAAACTGTAAGGTAGCAGAGCGTGAATAGCTTGACAGAATTGTTAAAACTGCCGGAAGAATAGTTGGTTTATCATTGCCAAATATCCAATCCATTTATGAAAAGAGGCTCCTTAAGAAGGCCAGGAGTATATTGAATGACGTAACCCACCCCAATTATGGGGTATTTACACTGCTTCCTTCTAATTTACGTTATAGATCTTTGTTGTGTAAGACCAGTCGGTTGAGGCACAGTTTTTTCCCTAGGGCAATTAATATGCTTAATGGTTTAGGGGGTAGATAGGAGCGTAGTACCTGCTTATGTGTCTATCTGTGTTCCTACGGCTTTTATAAATATCTTAAAAATATTTTATGGTGTTTTACTGGTGTTGTACTTGTGAATTCTGTCTCACTCATACGGAAATCTCATTGTTTGTTCATACGTGAATATTTGATGATAATAAATTCAATTCAATTTTGTACACCCTACAGCTCCCTGGGACCTAGGGTTAGTTCTCAGGGCGCTTCAAGTTGTCAACCATTTGAGATCCACATGATGCAGTGGTTTAAATGGGGCATCTAAAGATCTTTCTTCTGGCAATTGCTTCAGCTAGAAGAGTATCCGATTTTGGTGCACTATCGTGTCACACACACCCATCCCCCATCATTTCTGGATATCTTTCTAAGGTGGTATCTAAATTCCACCTTAATGAAGAAATAGTAGTTCCAGCTTGTCAGGTACCGGATTCCCTTGCGGGAGATGTATCATTGGACGTAGTTGATGCTCTAAGGATCGACGTGGATCATACCAGTGCCATCAGGACAGACGCTCTTTGTTCTATATGAATTTCACAAGAGAGGATGGCTTGCCAATAAGCAAACTCTGGCTAAATGGCTTTGGATGACTGTTTTAGAAGCATACTCTCAAGCAGCTGATCTCCCTATCCCAGATAATGTCTCTGCCCACTCTACCCATTTGGTAGGTCCTTTATGGGCAGCCGACCGTGGTCATCAATTAATACATTTATTAGACATCTTTGACACCTTTGCCTCAGGATGCTGCACTTGGGCGAAGGATTCTCCTGTCCAATCAGGAGTGTCCCCTCCCTTAGTTGCTGCTTTGGGACATCCCAAGTTAGGTCCTGTGGACTACTGTGGACCCTTTAGGAGTAATCAGGAGTTATGGTAGACTTAGCGATGAGAACTATGTTTCTCCAAAGTCCACAGTATGTACAGGGAACACACCCTGATGCACCTGATTTGAGAATCTTTACACTTCCTAACCTCTTAATTCCTTCTGGTATGGAAGTATGTGTATGTTCTTCTTGTCTTCCCTCTCGATAAATCTGCTCCTGCATTGAGCTTTGGAGGGAGGCTGGACCGTTGCATCCTGGGAGCTCAAAAGCTTTAATCGGTTGGTGCCGATTCCTCTATCGCCACCTAAAACCCAAGGTAGATCCTGTTGATACTGTGGACTTCTGAGAAACGGAATTCTACCATAACTACTAATTTCCTATGGATTTGTTTGTTATAACAGTTTCACTGGGTTACTGCTAGTTTTTACTGGACTCTTTTTTTAAAAGTACTGGCATGCTGAGGTTGCAGGGGGAGGAGCTTTGAATTAAAGTTACTGTAGTTTAAGTTCCAAAGTCCAGCCCATCCTGCAATCCCATGGTTTAGTGTCCCACAGCCTGCTTCAGAGAAAATGATTCAATGGTAAGTGACCAAAAATCCTCTTTTCTATAAGGATGCAGAAGATTACATTGACACTTGTAAAAAAAAACTACTGTTTTAGTGTCTTATTTCCCATCCCCAAATCACAAAAACCATGTAGAAGTCACTCTTGTGATTTATAGCGTTAAGCCATTAAAACCCCCTGGCCCTTGTGCACAGAGTGGAAAATCTTATAAATTGCTTCAACGCCATATAATTGACTCACTGCATTTTTTAATCTGGTGATAGCTTTTCCCTTACACTTTAATGCTGTTATCAGTAGCGCCACTAGAGGCCCGCTGGCCGCACAGGGTGACACTAAAATAGCATAGTGTGGACTTCCTGTGGGTGGCGCATCTAAGATGGCCGCATTTTAACTGCGCCCTGCTCTCCTCAGCTCTATCTGTCGCCATCTACATAATTTTAGCCTGTTTTACCGACCATCTTCAGTAGAGATGAGCGTCTTTGGTTTGTCGAGATCCGAACCCCCCCCGAACTTCATCTATTTTACAAGGGTCCGAGGCAGCCTCGGATCTTCCCGCCTTGCTCGGTTAACCCGAACGCGGCCGAACGTCATCATCCCGCTGTCGGATTCTCGCGAGATTCGTATTCTATATAAAGAGCCGCGCGTCGCCGCCATTTTCACTCGTGCATTGGAGATTGAACGGAGAGGACGTGGCTACGTTCTCTACCTGAAAAGCTCCATATCTGTGCTCAGTGTGCTGCAAATATCTGTGCTCAGTGTGCTGCAATTATCTACGTTCTCTGCCTGAAAAGCTCCATATCTGTGCTCAGTGTGCTGCAAATATCTGTGCTCAGTGTGCTGCATTTTGGTGACAAACAGTATATAGTTGTACAGTACAGTAGGCCATTGCTGTATCTTGCAGCTCCGTATCACTGCAAGTATCCATTCCATATCTGTGCTGCATTTTTGGGAGCAGTATATATAGTAGTACAGTGCAGCATTTTGGTGACCAACAGTATATAGTTGTACAGTACAGTAGGCCATTGCTGTATCTTGCAGCTCCATGTCACTGCAAGTATCCATTCCATATCTGTGCTGCATTTTTGTGAGCAGTATATATAGTAGTACAGTGCAGCATTTTGGTGACCAACAGTATATAGTTGTACAGTAGGCCATTGCTGTATCTTGCAGCTCTGTGTCACTGCAAGTATCCATTCCATATCTGTGCTGCATTTTTGTGAGCAGTATATATAGTAGTACAGTGCAGCATTTTGGTGACCAACAGTATATAGTTGTACAGTACAGTAGGCCATTGCTGTATCTTGCAGCTCCTTGTCACTTCTAGTATCCATATCTGTGCTGCATTGTTGTGACCAGTATATAGTAGTACAGTGCAGCATTGTGGTGACCACCAGTATATAGTTGTCCAGTACAGTAGGCCATTGCTGTATCTTGCAGCTCCATGTCAGACTCTTTTCTATTCTCCGAATCAGTGCTCAATATCTTTGCTGCATTGTGGGGACCAGTATACTACAGTACAATAGTCCAGTGCTGTTCTCGCTGCTCAGTGTCAGTTCTCCGTAGTATCATCAGTAATCAGTATAATCAGTTCTCAGTGTAATCAGTGCGCTGTTAGATGTTCGCCCGTTTTCCGCCATTAGTGCATTGGAATTTAGACAATTGATGAAGTTATTGTGTCCCCGGTACAAAATCCCATCTAGATTCCACTTCACTAGGCAGGTGATAGCGAGATTTTACCAATTAGTATCAGTGATTTATAATTATGAATTACAGTGATCTTGCCAAATAATTCCAGTGATTTTGTCATTTTCTTCCAGTGATTTGGATCAATAATACCATTGATTAGAACGAATAATTCCTGTGATTGTTATTTTCATCCAGTGATTTGGACCAATAATACCATTGATTAGAACGAATAATTCCTGTGATTTTGTCATTTTCTTACAGTGATTTGGACCAATAATACCATTGATTAGAACGAATAATTCCGGTAATATTGAGGTGTTTGTGTCGCTTAACTTAGCCATCCAGCGACCACAGTGCACCTCTCTTTCTCTCTTCTTTGCATCATGTGCTGTTTGGGGACTATTTTTTTAAGTGCCATCCTGTCTGACACTGCAGTGTCACTCCTAGATGGGCCAGGTGTTTGTGCCGGCCACTTGGGTCCCTTAGCTTAGTCATCCAGCGACCTCGGTGCAAATTTTAGGACTAAAAATATTGTGAGGTGTTCAGAATAGACTGGAAATGAGTGTAAATTATGGTTATTGAGGTTAATAATACTATAGGATCAAAATTACCCCCAAATTCTATGATTTAAGCTGTTTTTGAGGGTTTTTTGAAAAAAAAAAAACACCCGAATCCAAAACACACCCAAATCTGACAAAAAAATTTAAGGGAGGTTTTGCCAAAACACGTCCGCGGAACCGAATCAAAAACCAAAACACGAAAAATTTCCGGTGCACATCTCTAATCTTCAGCAGGTCTATCTCCCTCATGTCTAGAGATATCTAATGGTACCTTTCTTAAGGTCTTGAACTGAATGTGAGCTTTTGCTCAGCCCTACCCCGACAACTCCAATTACAGGTTAGAGGAGTTGTGACTGCTTTTCCTACCTGTGCCCCCTTGTCTCCTGGCCTGACGCGATCCCCTACCTGCTGGGATCGAAGACGCAGCTGTCCTGCACTGTTTCCTGCTGCCGCAGCTGAGGACGTGGAGCCGGGAGCAAGCGGCAATGACCCACCGTGGATTCCCTCTTTTGGTGGATGACCGGCTGCTTCTCTGTCTCTCCTCGCTGTGGCTACTGTGCCTCTGGCTGGTGACTGCTGCTCTGACCGCGCGCCCGGACCTGCCGCCTCCTCAGTGACCTGCTAGTGGGACCGTGGGACGCAGATCCCCTGCCTTCTACGCCCTCCCTCTGCACTCTGTGGCTGTGTGCGCCTCTGCCCATCTGCTGAGCCCTGTCCCCTGCTGCCTACTCCCGCTGATGCCCACCTCCCAGGCTGTGTTTTTTTGAAGGGCTGTGACTTGGTAGGGACAGGGGATGACAGGTGGGAGGCACCCCACGCAGTTACTGTGCTCCTTCACCAGATTGCACAGAAGAGTTCCCTTTACAACTTCCTGGCCTGCACACACAGCAGTAGTGACTCCTTCTCTCCTATTTTGTCCATCTTCAGTTACTTGTGAATGAGATGACCACTGCCTGGGGATACCGAGGAGCAGAAGTTCCTGGCACCCCTCCAGATCTCCGGCGAGAGATCCCCCGGTACTAACATTGTTTGTTACCCCCTTTCTGTATTAACCCCTCCTCACGCTTCTACCTTCTCCCATCCTTGATTCCTTACCATCCTTTTGTGTTAACCCTGCCCACCCCCCACCCCCTGTTACCTTCTCTCCTTGCTCACAACCTACCTTCCCTCTCATCCCCTTTCCCTCTTCTTTACCTGGTTCCGGTGCTAAATCTACACCCAGATGCTTGAGCCATTCATAGTGTACAAGATCTCAATTAACCCCCATATTATTTCTCACTACTCCCCTGTTCTATTCAGACCAGTGTCTTTCCTTCTGTGAACTGTTGAGAGTGGAACTGCTTTGACAAAGCCTGGACGCTGCCCTATCCAGGGAATCTCCGTTGCCTATCACTGCTATTCCGCTTAACAACCCTTAACATCTTCTAAACCCCCTTAGATCGGCAAACCAGCTGGCTGCTGTACTTATCCGTTACCCCTTTTACCTGATACTGCACTCTGCCTGTCGACACGGCTCTCTTACCGGGTGTTATTTTGTTTGGACCTTACCGCCCAGTCGCGGTCAGCATTCATTATATAACTTTTTTTCTTCGGCTAACTTACCTGCCCTCTGTGCTCGGCCATCAGCGGTCGTCTCTTCCCCGCACCCCTTTTATTTGACATTTCTGAGGAGCAGGATCTGATTCACATGCTCTTTTGTTTGCAACTCCTTCTGGGGACTAATTATATGTTTTAACACTTTACCATAGTATCCTACCCGGATTCCCTTTACTGTATATTATGACCGCTTATTATTGCCTATCTCTGAAACAGTACCATCATTCCCTTTTCTGAGGGTATGGATAAATTTGTTGATAAGACCATGCCTCCTAAACACTCTACCTCCTGTAATAAAATGGGTAAAAATAAGGCCCCTCTCACATCAACCCCGCCATCTCCAGCCCACTCCGACCCTTGCTCCTCAGAGGCTCAGGGGGAGAGGTCTGCTTTCCTCACTGCAAGGGAAATTTCAGACTTCATTATGCTCCTTATGGACAAGAGGTTAGAGATATTGATTTATGGAATCATATTTATAAATTATATTAATATTTAATATATCATATGATTATTTATAGATATATTTAAATGAATATGCAATTATCATATATATCTGCAAATATATTGTGTCAGACTTACAAACTAGGTGGCTGATACATATATGCAGTCATTATACATAAGACAGTCATGAAGTTGTGATTCTTTAAAGAGAGTTCAGACTTGAGATTACTGCTATGATTATACGGATTCTTTATTTACAGGCAAAATCAAATCATACAGAATAGGATTTTCACAGTGGTGCCATATATACTAATAATATTTATGCTTCCTTAACTATTGTACATACTTAACAAAAAACAAACTGTTTCACAAACTTTGACAATTACCAACACAGTTTATACTTGCAAGTACATGGTTGTCATCCCAAGGATCATTCCTTCTGTGTGAACATCTCTCCTGTTCTCTCTCCCTCCTCCTGCCTTCCATCTCCTTCTCCTGCTTCCTTACTGACTAAACTCATGTATGTATGTATATGTTTATATATATATATATATATATATACACAAGAGTCCAGCAATTTGGAGGTGCACTCATCCGGTCAAATAATTTTCAGCAACTTTTCTTTATTCACAATGACTTTATTGGTAGAGATTCGGCTTATTCAGTCGACGTTTCGATCCTCAGTATTAGGATCTTTATCAAGACAAGCTTCCAGTAGTAAACAATATTTTGAAAGCATCATATATTGATTTCTACAAAACAACAAACAATGAATGAATAAAATCAGAACACATACAAAGACACAAAACAAAAAAACATATAAACATATGGGTAGACCACCACGTCCCTCCAATTCTTTAGCACCAGGTGTGGTTCAAGCACACAACACCAAATCTCTATTGGTAATCACTCTAAGTGGACACCTACACCAGACATGTGAGTCACTAGATACTAATATACAGTGTTCAAGACTCTAGGATAAAGTGCATCTAGCATAATAATGCCTGTAACTTAGTACACTTACTCGACCAAATCAATATATCCGGTTCAGACAGTACCAAGGCTGCACGGCTATTGAGGCCATATTCAAATGTAGATTCTATAAAGATGAATCAATGTATATGTCTGTGCGGGCATGTCCACAAAAAACATGCCCGCACAGACATATGCAAATATTTTAATATTTTACTACAGATTATATTCGATCCACATGAGCGCACACTTATACATTTTGATGATATATATATATCCACTATACTATTTACTATGGTTAAATCACCTATTTATAATGAATTATATTTTAATTAAGACAATATCCATTACCCTAATATTATATTAAGTGCGAACAATTACCTATATGGCAACAGAGAGTCTCCAAACGAGGTTGGAGGCTGGCCTGGCCCGTATAGACTCTCATGGCTCCTGCGTAGTGGCGTTAGAATCAAGGGTGGGGGATGTTGAAGACCAAGTTCAATCCTGTCAATCTGACCTGAAATCCTATGAGAAGTTAACCCAACAGTTATTGGAGAGGATGATCTTGAAAACAGATCCTGCCAAAATAACCTTTGGTTTGTGGGGATCACAGTCTGACTGGGCCAACTCTCACTTCCCTCCTTACTGATGATTTACTTTCAGCCCTGGGTATCCTGACTGACATTGATCTCCCACTCATCGAAAGGGCACATAGGGTTGGCCCACTCCAGGAAGGCACTAGACATTGGTCCCAGCCAGTGCGAGCACGCTACCTGGACTACAGAAATAAGGAGGCAGTTTTGTCTGCTTACCGCAGGCATGGGGAACTGATAAGTCAAGGTAACAAAATCTTGATATTTCAGGATTTCTCAGCCATGGTATCCCAGAAACGCAGGGAATTTTCTGAGATTTGCACCTACTTACATAATAGTAAAGTCCGCTTTGCCCTGCTATGTCCAGCCAAATTGAGGGTTACAGTGAATGGCACCCATTTATTTTTCACAGACCCTGAAGTGGCATAGGCCTCTTTCATGTCTTAGAAACATAGAAACATAGAATTTGCCGGCAGATAAGAACCACTTGGCCCATCTAGTCTGCCCCTTTTTTTTTTTTTTTTTACATTATTTTTATCTCTAACCTTATTTGATCCTTATTTCTTTGTAAGGATATCCTTATATCCTTATATGCTACTCTCCTCCACCCTCCTCGACTTTACTGCACACTGCAGTCTTAGGCTGAACTAGATGATTCCCACATAGGATAGGATAATTTTTTTGTTTTCATGCCATCGTCTTTGTTATTTTTTCTCTTTGATGTTTTAGTTTTTTTCTCTGTGCACACCTCTAAGCAATAGATGGTGCCCATCCTCTGTTTGATGGTTAGGAAAAGTATTGAAAATGTTGTTCTGAAGTATTTTCATGTAATTTGGTTTAGCCATACAAACCCTTGAACTTGTTACTGTCTTTTATTCTGTTTTCTTGACATATATGTATTAATTTCGTTGTCTTTTCATTGTGCTTGAAGCCTGGGAGAAGTGATGTCCACTGTACTCTTTTAAAACCCATTCAGTGTATGGTATCTCATCTGCAGCCTGATCTCCCCCTTGGTGAGGGTGAGTAGCCATGTCATCCCCATCCCCTAATTCTGTTACCTCCCTCCCCCCAAATACTTTACAGATCCTGTCCTGGAACGTTGGAGGGCTAAATACTCCCATTAAGCGCAAAAGGGTTATTACCCATCTTAAACGCTTTCACCCTGACATAGTTTATCTTCAAGAGACAAATTGGTTTTCCTCTACGGAGAACTCATTGAGAGCTGCCTGGATTGTCTCCATATAGACGAAAGGCACGAAGGGTAGCTATTCTCTTTAAAAAGGGACTACCACTGTCCATCCTCTAACAAACTTTAGACCCTGATGGCTGTTATATAATTATGGATGTCAAATTACACTTTACTAAATATACCCTTGTCAATATCTGTGCCCCAAACCTTAACACACACCATTTCCTTCGAGACTTTAAACATCTTTTGCAAAGTTGGCACAATTACCCCCTAATACTTGGTGGGGATTTCAATATGGTGGAAGATCCTTCCCTGGACAAATCCTCCTCACCTCCTCAACTTACGAACATGATATACCGCCACTTTACTGCCTTTAGACATGACTTGAACCTTTCTGACCCTTAGCACTTACTGAATACATTGGATAAGACCCACACATACTTATCCTTAGACCATGGCTCTCTCTCCAGAATGGACCAGATTTGTATCTCGGATGACCTAATGACCATCAGACAAGTTGATATCCATGATATTCTTGTATCAGATCATGCCCCAGTGTCCCTAGCCCTTTCCCATTTGAAGATGCACCCTACCGACCGTATCTGGCGATTCCCCTATTATTTAGAAAAAATCAAATGCAAGACAGAACTATTGCAGCACATATAGATTGAATTTTATATATTTATTTTTATCATTAATTACTTTCAATAAAAATACAACATTCAGACTTCCATAACCACCGGCCGGTAGTTTTAACCCCTAAATATTTTATCTACAAACATATAGTGTATTCTACTTTCTGTATGAACACTGCTATATACAACTCTAAAAAATCCCTCTCATCAAATGTAGATGGGGAATATTTAAAAATTCATTCCGCAATTAATCTCATTAGGTCACTGAATTTCATATACCCGTATAGCACCCTTATGTGCCGTTTCTTATAGCTGGTTATTAGCACTGAAATTAACAGCCACACTGTTTAACAAACAGTATACCAATGTAGCAGTTCATTTGATAGTAAGCAACACTGTATCACTGTGAGTCTATGTAGCAGTGTGAGGCGCTGACACAAATTAGTCCAGCAAAACGATGGTCACTGTTATCCACAGTTAGCAGTATAAGGTTTATTAGGTACATTTTAGGTTTGGTGATTTAAACTGGCGGGGCCGGGTCTCCGTGTCCCGGACCGCCGCCAGCATGTTGTAGCGCGATGTGCGCCCATTTCTCCCCGCTGCCGGCTTCCGTGGGTGCAGGGCGCCGGGGGGGGGGGGGAGGCGCCCTGGGCAGCTTTTATGTATATGTGGACTCTGGTAGCCCGGGCGTCCCATGTGATAACCCCGCCATCTAGTAGCAGGGGCGCGTCGAGAGCCGGTGCTCCCACACGCTGAGGGTCTGTTGGGTGCAGGGCGCACAGGGGGGGAGCGCCCTGTGCGGCATTGTTTCTTTTGGTATATAGTGTTTTTACACTATATACACTGACAGACCGGTTTACGTATTTTATATGTATATGTATTTGGTTATAATATTAGGTGAGGGTTTAAGCGCGCCGGGAAGAGGCGGAGCTTCGTCCTCATGAAGGAGTCAGCGCCATTTCCCTCCGAAAAGTGCTCCCTGTCTGATATACACTTGTGTCGGCATGGGTGAATATTCTGTCATTAACACCTCTGGGGTTCATTGTCGGCATCACCGACACCTGTTTGGTACTTGATACAGTAGATATTGAGTCAACAGTTCAGTTGTGTATACTTGTTCATAGTAAACACGGTATGGGAGACACAGTAGTATGCGGGTGACCCTGTCGGCACCTATTGTTATTACCGGGTGTAAATTACCATGCTGTAACTAACTTATACCTGTATAGATATATATTTAAATCTATTTATATGGTACGGCTCCATTAGTCTGTAGCTCGAGCGCAAACATGGTTATTTTTGTGGGGGGATATTATTAAAATTATTTATGTATAATCCCCTTGTACCCATCGGGGTCCCAAGTAGGTTGTTTTCCTGGTTACTACTCTCTGATGTCGACGATTACTGCCTTTTCTGTCGACTATAATGCTTCCTGATAGAGCAACAACTGCGGTTTCAGTACATGGTCATACACATTCAGTACACATTGATTGGGTCCCAGGGGTTCCGGACAATCCGATTATATGTATGCTTTATGTGTGTGTGTGTGTGTATATATATATATATATATATATATATATATGTAGGATATGTGTGTATAGGTGTATTACATTATGTATATTCATCTTATGATTTATAATGAATGCTGATGTAATAGTATTCCTTCTCATGTGCTGGTCGCTCTGCTGATAAAGCTTTAGGTCGGCTGTGACGATTGGGTCTCCCGTCCTCTCAAGATGTCCGAATGTTCTTTCCACGTGGCGGAGGGAATACTGTGAAAGTCAACGCCTGGTCGACACGGCGTCCTGTCACGGAGGATCGGATACAGGAAGCTAAGTGATATTTTATTTCTATTATTATTTGCATTGTATGCACAGCATCCGATTAAATTTATCCTGTAGGGTTAGGAGATTTTCCTTATGTTGGGTTTTCTCTATATATCTCAACACGCTGCAGTGTGTATACAGGAGGTGTCCGGAGAAAGACTGAGGCTGACTCCGAGAGGTACTAGAGTTTTTTTCCCTGAGTCGCGGTGCCGCTCTTGGGGATGCCTTAGTTCAGTCAATCTTGGCGGATACTGCTGGTAACTCTAACTACGTGAATTAGATTCCCTCACAACGGTTGGTGACGCATTCTTTTGTTGGATGCAGTCGCATTACCTAGTTCAATACCGTTCCTTTTTACTTTTCTGTGCAGATGGAAGGTGAAAAGGTAAGTGTTATGCAGCCTTGTTAGGTTCGCAGAAGCGGATGTCGTTTTCTGGTTCTCACTCATCCACCACAGGTCGCTGAGTCTATCTGGCTGGTCTCCACTCCGGTGGGGACTCGTCTACTACTTTTCAATTAGTACGGAAATAGACCAGGACCCGTGAGGTAAATTTAAAATCCAGAGGGGGACACTCTGGAGTTACAGATGTTTCCCCTCACTGTTTTCTAATAGATCTTACCTGTTCCCCTATGGAAGGGGAGATAATACGCGACGCCAGACCAGAGAGCGTCAGGTTCAGGGCATTATACTACTGTTCCCTGTTAAAAAGAAAAAAGAAAAAAAAAGAGGTTTAAATGCGTTGTTTTCCACATTCAGATTACCTCGCTGGATATCCAGGTTTGTATTTGCCATTTCACCGGAGTGATGACAGTATGAGGGTTTCTTTCAATAATAAGAGCCGTTGTTACTCTGTACTGAGAAGCTCTCCTGATTAAGGCGAGGTCAAGAAACAGGTGGTGCAAAGCGTTGTTTCTCTCTGACTATTCCTCAACACAGGGAATGGCTATTGTTCCCAATGTCGCAGATGTTCGGGGTAGGTATCAGAGTAGATACTGCACGGTTGAGGTTCTATGTTTTTCCTGTGGCAGGTGGTCCGAGGATCGGGAGTCGGATCAGGTTTGCAGTGAAAACCCATCATTTTGTTCCGTTATGAAGCAGATGGATGAGGACTGAGAGGCCGTTTAAGGGAACAGGTTAACTGCCAGAGTGGGTTCATGGGATCAGTTGGTTATGTGGTCCGGGTCTCACCTGCCAATGCACCGGAATATGATTCTAATGGCCACGACTTCGCTCCTGTAGTGTCTGCTCGGTTCTCACCTTCTAGAGGGACGAAGGTTCGGGATCCAAGTTTAGATCCTGGTGGTCAGGCGTACAGATCTCCGGAACTAGGAATTAGCCCTTGCAAGGGACGTATTCCGGAAGAAAAGGTCAAGCTGGGAAGCTTGTCTGTAATATGTTTTCCGGTATTAGGAGCTAAGTTTGACCAACATATTATTCGTGATCTGCCCGTGTTAGTTCTCTTGAATGATTTGACAGCAGTGGCAGGAGTGAGCCGCTAGGGCGGAACATGGAGCACAGCGTCAATTGCAGAGGTTGAAAAAGTTGGAAAGACTGGTTAACGCTATATTTGCAGTCAGCGCTCTGGAGGTAAACGAGGGGGAATTAGATTTCCTCTGCAGACGAGATCTCCTTCCGGAAAAGATACAGTAGTCATCGAGGAATTTTCACAGAAGTGACAAGTTTTTGGGGGGTGTCTCAATTAGACATGTTGGCGTCTTGCCTCAAAGAGAGGCCTCAGGGATATTGTTCCAGGTCAAGGGACACTCAAGCCATGACAGTGGACGCCCTTGTGACACCTGGGGCGTTTTAAGTAGGTCTATGTGTTTCCTCCGGTTTCGTTTTTTTCTGAAGGTGATAACGGGGGAAGATGAACAAGGGTTCAGGAGATCCTCATTGTTCCAGTCTAGCCAAGCAGGGTTTGGTTTTCCAGCTTTTCATGATTATTCATAGAAGATTCCTGGCCGCTTCTTTTACGTGAGGAACTGTTAAAAAGATCAGGACGTATATTAAAACTTAATGTGGATGCGTTTGTCGGTGTCCCGATTGAATGACATTTCCTAGCCAGAAAAGGTATTCCCAGTGAAGTCGTGTCCGCACTTCCTCTGGCTAGAAGGAAGTAACAGCACCGTAGTTGGCGAAAAGCTATGTCTTGGTGTCGTTCCAAGAAGGCTCCTACGGAAGATTTCGACTGGGTCGTTCTTCTCCATTTCTTGCAAGCAGTTGGGGATGATGCCTAAAGTTAGGCTCCTTTTCAGTCCAGTTTGGCCTTATAAATTTTCTTAAAAGAATTGGCCATCTTTCGGGAAGTTCGGACTTTCGTGAACGGAGTATTGCACATCCAATCTCAGTTTTGCCCATTGGCTCCGGGAGACCCTGATGTGGTATTGCGTTTTTCTTGTGTCACAATGTTTAGAACTCTCGATGTAATCGGGGCTTTGACTAATTTGTTGCCATTTTGGCTCAGGTTGGGAAACAGAGGCTCTGTTTGTCTGGTATGCTCCCAGCATGATTGGGGCACCTGCGTCTATGCAGCCTGTTATACGCTGGATCGGTGACACGTTTCGGCGTGATCGTCCTACGGCTGGATTTCCGTTACCGTTGTTGGGGGGAGACCCATCCTCTTTAGGAAGATGGGCTCTTCTGGGCGGATGTCCGAAGAGTCTCGGCGGTTCAATTTAGCCGAGCGGCTATTTGGTCGGGTTTCAAACACCTTTGCTGTGCTCTACAAGGTTGATACCCTGGCTGATGGGGGCCTCATGTTTGCTCAATCGGTGCTGCAGAGTCGTCCGCACTCTCCCGCCCGGTCTGGAGCTTTGGTATAGACCCATGGTCCTTACGGAGTCCCCAGCATCCTCTAGAACGTAAGAGAAAATAGGATTTTGGTACCTACCGGTAAATCCTTATCTCCTAGTCCATAGAGGTTGCTGGGCGCCCGTCCCAGTGCGTACTATATCTGCAGTTGTAGATTTTGGTGGCACTTTGTGGTGTTTTTTCTCTGTCAGCCTATTGCTGACGTTGTTCATGCCATGACATGTGGTTTTATTATTGGTACACTGACACAGGTTGTGTTTCATATTCTCTCAGCATATGGCTGGATGGTTTTCTTACCGTGGACTGGTTTTCTGTTGAAGGCCATGTTTTGCGGTATGTTCGTGGTGTGAGTTGGTATAACACTCACTGTGTTTAACCTATAAATTCTTTCCTCGAAATGTCCATCTCTCCTGGGCACAGTTTTCTAACTGAGGTCTGGAGGAGGGGCATAGAGGGAGGAGCCAGTTCACACTCAGTTTGTCTTTATGGTGTGCCCAGGCTCCTGCGGATCCGTCTATACCCCATGGTCCTTACGGAGTCCCCAGCATTCTCTACGGACTAGGAGAAAAGGATTTACCGGTAGGTACCAAAATCCTATTTTTTTTCTCATGACATGAACTGAGGGACACTTACCAAAAGAAGAATGATCTGAATGAAAGAACTCCCTTGTTCACTGTGATTGTGAAAGGTGTTCACTGTAAAGGTGATGCCCACCTTTATCAATAAGGGACGTAATTGATTTTATTTATTTTTTATGTTTATATGCGCCCTGGACATGGCTCAATACCACCTTTCTTCTTCCTTCCATATGTACTGTCTACAGCCCCCAGGGTGTTTACCAAACTCTCCAGAAACAGAGAATTCAGATATTGCCTTACCTGGAATACCTGCTTTTTCTGGCACAGTCTCCAATGGTGCTGGAAAGTCACCTAGAGCAAACGGTGGCCTTCCTTCAGTACCATGGATGGCTAATTAACTGGCCCAATTCCTCGCTCATCCCTTCCCAGAGGATGCAGCACCTGGGAGCACTGCTGGATGCCAGAGTACAATGCATATTCCTTCCTCAGGACAAAATTGCAACGTTGCAGTTGCGTATCCGCAACCTGCCCTACAGTCCAAGGGTCTCTGTTCATTCAGCAATGCAGACCCTAGGCTCCATGGTCTCAGTATTTGACATGGTGGAATATCCCAATTTCAATCCAGACCTCTTCCGCTCCTGATACTCATTAAATGGATGGGGTCACTGTCAAATCAAATCCCAGACCTTGATTCTGCACCGATCTCTTCAGGCATCTCTGTCATGGTGGTTACACACGGCCAATTTAAACAAAGGCCGACCATTCTGGATCTCACACTCGACACTCCTTACCACGGACGCCAGTGTCAGGGGCTGGGTGGCTATCACAGGCAGTCACTCCTTTCAGGGTCGCTGGTCTCTGATTGAAAGGGATCTCCCAATCAACATGCTGGAACTTCGAGCTGCCTACCGGGCCCTTCTAATGTACAAATCCAATCGGAAACACAACAACAGTGGCATAGATAAATCGGCAGGGTGGCACTCAGTGTGGCAGCAATGCAGGAGGTGACACGGATTCTTGTCCGCAATCTTCATTCCAGGAAGCAGACTTCACGCCAGGGAATGGTCTCTACACCCAGAGGTCTTTCAGATACTGGTGCACAAATGGGGGCTTTCAGACATCGATCTCATGGCCTCCAGACACAATCACAAGGTTCCAATGTACGGGGCCCAGTGGCAAACGCAGGATTTAGCGAGGGGGGTTTCCGTGGGTGTGTATGTATATGTGCATTTATGTGTAATAAATATATATATATAGTGGTCGAAGTGGAAATTTTGAAGTGGGGGTATGCAAAAGTCAAGGACGTAATTATGCGCGCCTTCGGCACGCTCCAGAAAAGGGCGTGGTCACCCAAAAGGGGGCGTGTCCAGTGTAGTAGAACCCCTTATACTATCTAGTACTGGTGCCCCTTTCACCTTATAGCACACGGTACAAGCTGAAATTCACATTATAGCACACGGTACGAGCTGAAACTCACATTGTAGCACACTGAATGAGCCGAAAATCACATTGTAGCACACTGAATGAGCCGAAACTCACATTGTAGCACACTGAATGAGCCCAAGAGGCAGTACATTGAAAGGGCAGACCCAACTCGGAGGTGCTATATGATTGTAGCTCTGCCCAGAACCTTTGGATAAGGGGACAATGCCAGAAGCAAGGCATAAGGTCGGCTATTGGCGCAGAGCATTTCAAACATTTCGCCGAGTCAGACAAACCCATCAAGTGACTCCTCTTTGGAGAGATATAGGCTCTGTGTAGAATTTTATAGGACATTTCTTGGTACAGGCTAGCCGGGATGAGTTTGAGGGAAGTTGTAAAGCAGTCCATCACGGTGTCCGGGGGCATAGAGGGAATTTGGGAGGACCATGTCAGCACTTGGGTTAGATCCGTGGTGGGAATGTGTTCTGTGCGAATGCGGGCATAGAGAGATGAGATGGAGCATATCCCAGAGCGCAGGAGCGTATCAAGGCTGTTAAAGTCAGATACATGGAGATGAGAAAGGACTGAGTGTATATAATGTGAATCCTGAAAAAAGTAGAATCCATGACTCGGATCTATGTCATATTTAATCTGTGCTTCCGCAAAAGTGAGTGGTTTTTTAGTCGAGTTAAGAAGGTCACCGACTTGTGTGATCCCTGCAGCGTACCATGCAACAAAGGGATAGGAGGCCTGGCCCTGCTGAAAACATGGGTTCCCAACTAGGGGGAGAAATATGGAGTGGGTGTACTGTAACTTCAGGGATTTCCTGGATAGTCTCCATGCCAACGCATTGGAGGTAAGGAGTATATATTATTTTCCAGAGAAAGAGATGACAAGTCAGATTTGGACGTGTGTAGGACATAGCTAAGAGAGAGGGGGGTGCAGAGTTGGGAGTCAATCAGTGAGTCAGTGAAAATCGAAGTACCATTGAGCCAGTCCATGGCGAAGCGTAGGAGGCAGGCCCTATTATATTGCTCTATGTCCGGCAGGTTCAGCCCTCCATTCTGTACAGTCTGAGAAAGTTTAAAAAAACTAATTCGGGGTCTCTTATTGGACCAAATAAACTTAGAAATAGATGAGTTAAGGAGGGAGAGGTCAGATTTAGATAGCATGATAGACACCATCTGAAGGACATAGAGCAATTTGGGGAAGCTGGCCATCTTCACTAGGCTACAGCGACCTAAAAGGTTGAGAGGTAGATTCTGCCATAGTGTTAATTCTGTCTTGATCTTGGTTAGGATATGGTGAACGTTGTCAAGGTATAAACGAGCAGGGTCAGAGGGAAGGCGGACCCCAAGATACGTGATATGAGTGGTGGCCCAACGAAACGGGAAGGGGGTGTCCCACCCTGTAGTGATTTGAGGAAAGATGGCCAGAGCCTCCGATTTGTCGAGGTTGATCGAAAATCCTGCAAAAGAGGAAAAGCGAGAAATAGCGTGCTGCTGTAATGGATTGTTTCGGATTGGAGGTAAAAAGAAGAATGTCATCCGCAAACGCTATTAATTTAATCTCTCTATTGCCAATCCTAACACCGCGAAAATCAGAGAGGTTGAGGATGTAATGTATAAAGGGTTCTAAGGCCAGATTGAAAAGGAGGGGGGAGAGGGGGCAACCTTGTCTGGTCCCTCTTTCAAGGATAAAGGAGGGTGAGGGAGTATTGTTGACTATCACCTGCGCAGTGGGGCCAGCATAGATGGATTCAACTAGGCCACAAAATTTATCTCCAAACTGTTGATAAGACAAAACCTTAGTAAGATGGGGCCAGGCAATCTTATCAAAGGCCTTTTCCGCATCGAGATTAATGAGGATATTATTGGTGAGATTGTGGGTATGCGAGTAGGTGATAGCCGCCAGGGCGGTCCTGATACCCTGCACAGATTGTCTATGTTTAATGAATCCCAACTGCGCAGGCGATCTAAGGCAAGAAAGACAGAGCTGCAATCTACTGGCCATTAATTTCGTAAGAATTTTAAAATCCTGATTGAGGAGAGAGATCGGCCTGTAAGAGCCGGGTAGGGAGGGATCCTTTACAGGCTTCGCAATGACAATCATAGCCTCATTGAATCTAATCGTTGTTTGTTTGGAGGTAAGAATGTGATTATAGAGAGACGTAAGGGTGGGTGCCAGTTCATCCCTAAGCATTTTATAGAACTCTGCGCCAAAGCCATCAGGACCGGGGCTTTTGTTGTTCGGTAAGGTCTTAATGACATCAACAACCTCCTCAGCCGTAATCGGGCTTTCCAAAGAGTCTCTCTCATCCTGAGTCAAAACAGGGAGATCGGGCTCCTTTAAAAAGGAGAAGTTAGCCGCCGGGTCATCAGGACCTTTGGAGTACAGAGATCGATAAAAGTCTCTAAATTCATTGCAGATAACCACAGGGTCTGTGCTCAACGAGTCTGAGCTTTTGATTGCGTTTACCCATGTGCGGGAGTTAAAGCCTTTAATTAGGTTGGCCAGTAATTTGCCCGATTTGTTGCCCCATCTATGGAATTTATTGCGTTGATAATCATAAGATAGTTGGGCTCTTTCCGTGAGAAATGTATCGTAAACAAGTTTGGCCGAGAGATAAGCCTCTTTGTGGGCGGGGGTGTCGTGTTGAGTGTAACTCCTGTATGCTGAGGTGAGGGTTGTACTCAAGGACTAGCTGAGACGAAAACTTCTTCCGTTTAGAATGAGTGTATGACATGATGTGACCTCGGAGAACAGCTTTGGCTGCTCCCCAGAAAATCAGCGAGTCTGGACTCTGGTCATCATTGTCTAATGTGTAATTATGCCAAGATTGCTTCATGTGGAGAAGAAAATCAGTGGAGTGACGCAGGTAGGCTGGAAAACGCCATCGGGGTAGACTACGGGAGGGTACATTTAGTCGGATGTGAAGGGAGATAGGGGCATGATCTGATATGATAATATTGTCGATATAGGTGTGAGTGACTCTGGGGAGAAGGTGAGTGGTAGTGAAGATGTAGTCAATACGGGAGTGAGAGGAGTGGGGATGAGAGTAGAAAGAGTAGTCCTTTTGAGTGGGGTGAAGGATCTGCCAGGGGTCCAAGAGATCCAATTGGGAGCAGAAAGAGGGTAGAAGTTGAGCAAGAGTCGTGGTGGTGGTAGTACTTACCCTGGATCTGTCCATGGATGGGTCGACGACTAAGTTGAAGTCCCCACCAACGATTAAGTTCTGGCAGCCCCAGGTAAGAAGGGTTGTTAAAAGACCTGCAAAAAAGGAGTCGGGTGAAATATTAGGTGCATATATGTTGAGGAGGGTGTAGACCGTATTATTAATGCATACATCTAACAATAAAAATCTACCCTCGGGGTCACAGAGCTTCCGAAGTACTGTATATTGGAGGTTGGAGTGTAACAAAATCACTACCCCCCTAGATTTAGAGTGGTATGGAGACGAAATGCATTCGCCTATCCATGGGGCTCGCAAGATATTTATAGGATCATCTAGCCAGTGGGTCTCTTGTAAGAATATAATATGGGGGGACATGCGTTTTAAATGAGAGATCACTTTCTTCCTCTTAACCGGGTGGTTAAGACCCTCTACATTCCATGAAACAATACGAAGTAGCGTAGTTGTCGAATTTCCGTCTACATGAGAGTGTGGGTGGGCGTCAGTAGACATATCAACCCACCCCTACCGGGAAAAGGCTCAAAAAATAGACGTGAAAGATAAAGCAGGGTCCCACCCTGTCCCAGCGAGCAGGGGGGGAATCTCCCAGTAAAGGGAAGGGGTCCCGGTCCATGCAGGTAAAACTAACAAACCAAACATAAAATAAACAAAACATCAGTACACAACAAGTAAATCAGTTGCGTGAGCAAGTGTGCGAACCAATCACACTCTACTGTAACAGTGAAACATTATGTGAGACCCGAATGCAGATTCGGGCAACGTAGAGTAGTTGACAGATAGATATACGAAGTGATCAAGTGTCAGGTATAACAAAATGCAGCTTGGCCTCCTCTGGATCCTCAAAGAAGCGTGGTCGTCCATCTTCAAAAACTCTGAGGCGGGCAGGATAAAGCAAGGAGAACCTGATCTTTGCCTCAAAGAGGTGTTTGCATATAGGAGCAAACTCTCTGCGCTTTGTGGCTACTGATGCGGAAAAGTCCTGAAAGATGAGGAGGCGGTTACTATCGATGGAGAGGTTGGTAGCTTTGCGATAGTGATCAAGGAGTCTCGCCTTGTCCGCATATTTCAGGATACGCATGATGACCGGGCGAGGGTGACCCAGAGAGTTCTTCCTGTCAGGGCCCACACGATGGGCTCTCTCAATGACTAGAGGGACTCCTTTTAGATCCATGGAAATTTGCTCCGGGATATCCACCGAGAGGAGGGTCAGGAGTTTGCGACCCCGCACCAACTCTGGGATGCCTATGACCCGCAGATTGTTACGTATGCCGCGATTTTCCAGGTCATCAAGCTTTTCAGAAAGGTCAGCGACCTCGAGCTGTTTGGCCTGTAGAGAACGTTGGGCTTCCTCCAAGTTATCCTCCAGGGTCGATATTCTTTGTTCTGCCTCATCAAGGCGAGTAGAGTGCTGGCTCAGCAAAGTCGAAGAAGACTCGATGGCCTCTTTGATGCCCACCAGTTTCTCATCCAGGAGTGGCCCTAGAACCGCCAGCAAGTCCTTATGTTTCATCTTTGGCTGCTTAAGAAGCGGTCGTGACTTGCGGGAGCGCTGGGAAAGTGAGCGAGTGGTCAGAGTCGGAGGAGTCCCCGCATGGGGTGTCTTCTCGTAAATGTTGAGTAGTGCCTGCGGACATCACGGGCAGGGGAATCAGGAACTTTTCCATGCAAAGAGGTTTCTAGCAGAGGTGGGGTAGCCAGGCGCTGAGAGTCTAGATAGTAAAGGATGTAACGGGTCTCACATATTAGATGGTGGCTTTCAGTAGCCGCTCATCCTGAGCAAGATGTACGGGAGATGAGAGGTGAGGTGAAATGGGGGGGGGGGGGGAGAGAGGGAGGGGCGTGCGGTGTCTGTGGTTGATAAGGCTTTCAGTAGCCGGCAGGAGTGGATGATGGGAGGGGCCAGGCCCTCGTGGGTGTGCAGGAAGAGGGCGGCAGCTAATGAGGCGGAGGTCAGCTCAGGACCCGATGTCCAGGTGTCGGTGGACCTTTAGGTGCTCAGCAGCGATGAGGTCAGGGTCAGGGCATTAGAGGCTTTCATGGATCCCCGGTTGTCGCCACTTCGCGAACAGCCACAGGGGTCTGCGCGGAGGGAGGAGTGGTGATCCGGTTGGCGGGAGGAAGGCAGGGGAGAGTTCCTCACTGCACTGTGTTGTAGCTGTCAAGCCAGTGCAGCTCCCGTCTCCCTCTGTCTCGAACACCGAGTCTCCAGTATCTGGGGCGATGCCAATATGGCCGCCGGCTTTCATGCACCATAAGGGGAAGTACCGAGAGGTATGCGGACACTTAAGTGTCGAGCTGCAGTGGGAAGGGTGGGTGGGCTGTGTCCCCTTATGAGTTGCAGGCAGCTCCGTTAGGTCGGTGTCGGCAGAGCAGCCGAATACCAGCAGGGCCCGTCAACGGCCAGCACCTCCCCCCTCAGAGGGTCCCGACCGTGGTTACGACCACCAGCCGACCCGGGCAGGGTCCAAGTGTCAGCAGGATGAGCCAGTCGAGGTGTGGGATGTGTGGGATAGCCGCCGGCGTCCTCCCCCCGGGTCCACGGCAGTCTGTGTGTTCGTTTGGTGCAGTGGGAGCAAGGAGGAAGATGGCCGCCGGGTCTTCGTGCAGGGAGTGAACAGCCGGCCGCCGAACTGGAGCCTCCCGCGGGTGTTGATGATCGCGGGATGTGCGGGGCCGGCCGGAGGTCACATGCCGGCTAGAGAGCCCCGGGAGAGGTGAGCAGGGTCCGGGCGCCGTCCCCGCCGCGCTTCCGGAAGTCCGGCGGGTCGTCCGCGAAATCGAGGCCCCGGCGTGAGAGGCAGCAACGAGCCGCAATCTGCGGGAGCTGATAGTGTGCTCCCCTATTCCGCGGCCACTGGTGTTTAGCAGCAGGGGGGTTGGGAGAGTGCAGGTAATAGGGGTATGGAGCAGGGGGATGAGTTTAGGCGGGCTAGGAGGGTGATAAGATGTTGTTTAAAGCAGGAGCTATGTACAGCTGCGACTGCTCTCCTCCAGCGTTAAGCCACGCCCCCGAGCTGAAATTTTGACAGCAGGGACAGCCAGAGTGACGACAGGGAGAGAGAGTGACGACAGGGAGAGAGAGTGACGACAGGGAGAGAGAGTGACGACAGGGAGAGAGAGTGACGACAGGGAGAGAGAGTGACGACAGGGAGAAAGAGTGACGACAGGGAGAAAGAGTGACGATAGTGATGACAGGGAGAGAGAGTGACGACACGGAGAGAGAGTGATGACAGTGACGACAGGGAGAGAGAGTGACGACGGAGAGAGAGTGACGACGGAGAGAGAGTGACGACGGAGAGAGAGTGACGACGGAGAGAGAGTGACGACTGGGAGAGAGAGTGACGACTGGGAGAGAGAGTGACGACTGGGAGAGAGAGTGACGACTGGGAGAGAGAGTGACGACTGGGAGAGAGAGTGACGACTGGGAGAGAGAGTGACGACTGGGAGAGAGAGTGACGACAGGGAGAGAGAGTGACGACAGGGAGAGAGAGTGACGACAGGGAGAGAGGTGACAGCAGGGGAACATTACCTAATTTGTTGCTGGCAGCGGTGAGCGATGGGCTGGTGGCTGGCGGCGAGTGGTGGGGGGCTGGCGGCGGCTGGAGGTGAGCGGCGTGCGGTGGGCACCGGCCGCCGCACAGGGACAGGGAGCACAATGTGCAGCAGGATGGCCACTTCCCTCACCTCCTGCTGCACTTTCAGTGCATTTCCGCCCCACTTCGACCACTATATATATATATATATATATATATATATATATATATACACACATACATACGTGTGTGTGTGTGTGTGTGTATATGTATATATATATATACACACACACGCACACACATACATACATACATACATACATGCATATATACCACATTCAAACATACATACATAAACACACACATATACACAAGTACACATCCATAAATGCATACATACTGTACATACACCAGTGCACAAACACACAGCCATACTGTACATATAAACATACAAATACACACATAAACACTGGCTGCAAACTTACATGATACATCAGGGCCTGGGAGAGCAGAAGGACGGCAGAGTGAGGACGGAGCGGAGGGAGCTGCTGTTGCTGAGCATGCGCAGCCAGCAGCTCCCCCGGCACATTCTGCAAGCTGAGAGCTCCACAGCTCTCTCTTGCTGCTGCAGCTCCGTGGTCGCGGCTTTTGCTGACAGCTTTGTCTCCGTCTCAAAATAGAAATCTCGGCTCATCAGGGGGGGTTTCCAGGTACTCGGAAACCCCCCCTGGGTGCGCCACTGGGGCCAGGGCAAGATATAAAGGAGTGAGCTTCATGGACGCTCTCAGAGTCCCCTGGGCCTTTCATCTGGTCTATCTCTTCCCTCCAGTGTCTCTCCTTCCCAGGGTACTGCAAAAATTCAAAGGGGATGGCGGCACGATCATACTGGTGGCTCCAGCATGGCCCAGATGCCATTTGTTCATGGATCTAATAGATAGATAGACATAGATAAGCCCTTCGCTCTACCTCTTCATCCAGACCTGCTCTCCCAAGGGCCCTGCCTCCTTCCGGACCTCCCTCATCTGTCTTTGATGACGTGGCTCTTGAGACAATAATGTTTCTCCAGTGCGGTGATTCAGACTATGCTTAGGCTCAGAAACCAGCCTCAGCTCGCATTATCACCGTATTTGGCACTCCTATTTCCAGTGGTGTACTCATTGTAACTACGACCCTAAGGTTCTCCTGATCCCTAGGTTGTAGGCCTTTTTGCAGGCAGGTCTGGCCATGGGTCTTCGTCTAGCTTCTATCAAGGTCCAGGTCTCAGCTTTGTCTGATTCTAGAAGAGACTGGCTCTTTTACTGGATGTGTAAAAGGTAGTCCTCTGGATACAGCCTCCATTTGTCCATCCGATAGAACCTCAGTCATTTTGAACCTCTGGAACAGGTTGACCTCAAATTGGCTCACTGCCAAGACTCTTTCTGCTGGCTATTACTTCAGCCCATAGAGCCTCTGATTGCGAGCTCTCTTGTCACTCCCAATTTCTGATATTCCATGAGGACTGGGCGGTCCTACTAACTAGGCATGGATTTCTACCTAAGTTAGTGTCTAAATTTCATATCAACAAACTATTTGTGGTCCCGGCCTTCAAGGAACCTGGTCTCTCACCAGAGGAAACTTTGTTGTATGTGGTTTGTGCTCGTAAGATCTACCTGGACTGAACTAGTTATGTTAGAAAACAGATTCATTATTCATCCTCTGATTCCACAAATGGGGCTGGCCTGCCAATAAACAGACATTGGCACGTTGGCTTTGCATGACCATCTCACAGGCATACTCGCAGGTTGATATTCCTGTTCCAATTACAGTGACGGCCCATTCTACTCGCTCTGTGGGTCCTTTGTGGGCAGCATGCCATGGAGCATCTGCTGAACAATTATGCAAGGCTGCTACAAGGTCTTCTGCATTCACATTTCCTAGGTTCTATGCCTTTAATACGTTTGCCTCTCAGGATGCAACCTTTGGCCGCCATGTCCTCATTTCAGCTTAGGTGCATTCCCTACCTATAAATACTGCTTTGGACATCCAAAGGTTAAACTTATGGAGACAATGGGGCAGATGTATTAAGCCTGGAGAAGTGATAAAGCAGTGATAAGTGGAAGGTGATAACACACCAGCCAATCAGCTTCTAATTGTCAGTTTACATATTAGAGCTGATGGGCTGGTGCATTGTCTCCTTGCACTTATCACTGCTTTATAATTTATTCAGGCTTAATACATCCGCCCCCAATGGACCCCGAAGAAGAATAGAAAGAGTTATGGTAAAACTAACCTTCGTTAATTTTTCTTTGATGTTCATGGATCCACAGGGCACCCACCCTGATGCACCATGCTTCAATGGGATGCCTTACGGTCACTAGTTACCTTCTCTTCTCTATGAGCGTGTGATTTTCTGTGTGTACCATGGCCCTCATTCCGAGTTGTTCGCTCGCAAGCTGCTTTTAGCAGCTTTGCACACGCTAAGCCGCCGCCTACTGGGAGTGAATCTTAGCTTATCAAAATTGCGAACGAAAGATTCGCAATATTGCGAAAAGACTTCTCTGTGCAGTTTCTGAGTAGCTCGAGACTTACTCTGCCAGTGCGATCAGTTCAGTGCTTGTCGTTCCTGCTTTGACGTCACAAACACACCCAGCGTTCGCCCAGACACTCCTCCGTTTCTCCAGCCACTCCCGCGTTTTTCCCAGAAACGGTAGCGTTTTTTCACACACTCCCATAAAACGGCCAGTTTCCGCCCAGAAACACCCACTTCCTGTCAATCACATTACGATCACCAGAACGAAGAAAAAACCTTGTAATGCCATGAGTAAAATACCTAACTGCATAGCAAATTTACTTGGCGCAGTCGCAGTGCGGACATTGCGCATGCGCATTGGCGACTAATCGCTCCGTTGCGAGAAAAAAATAACGAGCGAACAACTCGGAATGACCCCCCATACTTAATTCTCTCCTTCTCCAGCAGCTGCTTTGCACTTAACTAAAACTGATGTGCCTGAGAATGGGGGCGGGGTCTGAAGTCAGAGGAGCCCACTGCATCCTGGGAGCCTTACAAAGCTTTATTGTTCGATGCCAGTCCTGGTCTCCACCAGATAATACCCAAGGTTAACCCTGTGGATCCCATGGACCTTGAATAAAAAGTTAACAAAGGTAGGTTTTACCATAACTCTCTTCTATCACAACTCAACAGCGATTTATACATTTTTCTCCCCTTATTTTTTATTTTTTTTGTTAATTATATTTTGTTTTTGTTTTTTGCATAATTGCAAAATACAATAAAGATATCACAGCTCAAAGCTAATGGCACAATATCATTGAATAGAAAGTCTGTAACAATTCATCAGAACATATACAGATGCCACATCTAAGCACGTCAAAACATAGCCTTTGTTCAGCAAATGATAACAAAACCCGGAAAGTAGTTTTTTTTATCAAATGAGAAATACAAAAAAGAGAGAGAAAGAACTTGGCAAAAAAGAGGAATATGAAGAAGAGAAAGATAAGGAAAAATATAAGTGAGGAGCAAGGGAGCAAAGAAAGAAGCCTCGGGAATAGGAACGCCAACCTAGCCAAAATAGTAAGAAATTAATCAGCTGTCAAACCAGGGCTCTTAAAACCAGATTGTAGAAGCCCAAATAGTCTGGCATATCCAACTACCCACCCACTATATACCTATGCAATGCCTTAGTAAAATTCCATTTGTGTGGGGACAAAGAGGAGCTAAAATCATCCATAGTCATATAATGGTCTATGCGAGCGCACCATTCAACTATAAACTCATCTCCAATGTACTGGTACGACTGCTTTAAAGGCAGTAAGAATATGCTGGAGAAGTGTTATTTTTAATAGAGAGATTGAGCAAAAGAGGTTCAGCAACCAAAAACAAGGGCACACAGGTAAGTCCTCTTGGAGAACAAAACTGGTAGTCTCTATCACCTTACGCCATAAAGATTGAAGGTGAGGGCAGTCCCACCATATGTGTGGGGGAAAGCCAATCTCTGCCGCTGTGACTCCAGGGTCCATTTTAGCAAGCAGGTTAGGGCAGCGATACCAGCAGGAGAGTACTTTGAAATGAGTTTCCATCACTAACACGAGAGAAAATGTGGTCAGTCAATAACTTGTAGGTACAGGAAAGGGCATGGTATGGGTAAGATTGGGAAAGGCACATATTTTCAAATGTAGTATTCGAATGGCTAATTTCTCCCTGTAAGCGTAAACCCATTAAGAAATGTTTAATTTTAAGTTATTTCCATTTTTCATTGTTAGGCAAGTCCCAACTGGTTTGAATAGCGGGCAAACGAAGAATACAAGATGAATCACTCCAAGTATACCGCGTGAGCACCACAACCGGAACAAATTAGGTGGCGTTCCTAGAGGAAAAGCTGGATTCCCAAATAACAGGTCGAGAGGAGAAGGTGCAGGTGAGAGGGGAGGCAAAGTGTGTAAGCGATGCCTACAAGCGGTGGCAGGTCATAACGGGATGCTGAAATCGGGGGGGGGGGGGGGGGGAATTACCATTATCCACGGCATTTCTGGGTGTAGTGCAGGAAGAGAGACCAATTCTATGTCAACCCATTGCTTTCTTTCAGTTGGACGACTGCATTCCATGATTAATGTAAGTAGGACTGTATGATAGCAGGATATTAAGTGGGGTAACTGGAGGCCACTGCAATGTTTTCTTCTATGTAATATGTCATGTTTAAACTGAGGTCTACGGCCTGCCCAAATTAAATCTCTAATCTTATCATGAGTAGCGACGAACCAGCTGTGTGGAATAGGATGGATTTGCAGACTACACAGCAACCATGGTAGAACATTCATTTTAATCACTCCCACTCATCCTGCCTATGAAATTCTCTTGGAGCCCCAGGCAAGGAGATTCAAACTGAGCCCAGCCAGCAAAGGAGGGAAATTAGAGGAGAAATTATTTTCTTAAAATTAGCCGAAGGTATTTTAGCTGTGAAGGATGCCAGGAAAATAGGGTAATAGCTGGAGAACTCAGAGGTAAATCTAATCTAACGTGAGGTTTAGCCCAACATATTTAGACATGTTGACCTTAAAAGAGAGAGCGACCCAAAATGTTACTTTAAATTCATTAAGAAAGTTAGGAATAGATGTCAGAGGATTAAAGATCATTGCTATTAGGTCATCTGCAAAGAGGGCCAACGTAGTCCCAATCACCTACCGTCAACCCCGTTATACAGGTTGAGTATCCCATATACAAATATTCTGAAATACGGAATATTCCGGAATACAGAATTTTTTAAGTGAGACTGAGATAGTGAAACCTTTGTTTTCTGATGGCTCAATGTATACAAACTTTATTTAGTAAAGTTATTAAACATATTGTATTGAGGCGTGGCCACGGCGGCAAGGGACTAGGCAGCAGGATCGAGGAGCTCCCTGGATATTAATCCTGAACAAATCCTGGGGCTCTCTTTGTGGCTTCTCCTTGGCTCCTCTCCTGTCTAGTGGCACTGGGGGGGCGGCGGGCATCGCTGGAGGACCCGTGCGAGCGCTCCTGGCTCGCGCCAGCGGCCGCTCGGGCCTAGGCGGCAAGTAAGTCCCCGGCCTCAATTTATGGAGCTCCGCCGGGCGCGCACGCGATCGCGCATCCGCGACGAACACAGCAGCCTGCGGCATCTGAGGAGAGCGGCACCCCACTCCTGCACCCCCAGGGCTCTACACTGGCACGATCCTGCTCCCTTGAAGGTAGATGCTGAGTGTGAAGAGGGGAGAGTCAGTGTGCCGGGTGGCCATTTTGTATACAGCTTCCTGTGTCCCTCCTTACTGCATGGTGCAGTGTATATGAAGATTGAGTTGGGCTGGATGAATTGAGCTGGTCCCCGCTGCCCTGCCTTCTGCTGCTGGACTATCTTACACTATATATATATATATATATATATATATATATATATACTACTGGATCCCTCTGGTCCCCCCTTCAGTATTACAGCTGGATGTCCTGATCCCTGGTGTGCTGTTGATATTGCTTTCACCACCCACTGTTATACTTCTTGACTTTGAATACTGCTGGGCCTTGATACGATGGTGAGGGGCGGCCAGAGCGCGGCCGCGGCTAAATTGGAGAGGTTTGCTCGACAGCCTGCTACCCAGCCGTCGCAGTCACCTCCTAAGCCCTCCCCTTCTGCCAGAATGGATCCCCCGGCCGGGGCCGACTCAGGGGTGAACGTGCAGCCATCTGCTCCTTCCATCCAACAGGTCCTGGAGGCCATAGCGGCCAGCGAACAACGCCTGTTGGACAAAATGGAGAAGGTGCAATGCGATTTATCATTGCTGCAACAGGACGTCCAGCGGGTCCGGGAGAGGGTGGGTGAAACCGAGACGCGGGTCTCTAACCTGGAGGACCTCAGCGGCCCTCTGCAACGATCTGTGTCTGCAGTTACACAACAAGTCTCGACAATGCAAACTAAACTCCTGGATATGGAGGGCAGACTCCGCAGAAATAATGTGAGATTCGTGGGCCTACCTGAAAAGGAGGAGGGGGCACATCCTGAAGATTTCCTGGAGTCCTGGCTAAAAGAGGCATATGGCGCTGAATCCTTTACCTCCCAGTTTGCAGTGGAGCGGGCTCACCGAGTACCCTTCCGGCCTTTGCCTCCAGGCGCCCGCCACAAACTTTTATTGCAAAATTCCTGCACTATAAGGACCGGGACTCTGTCTTGCGCCTGGGACGCGTGAAGGGCCCCCTGCTTCGGAACGGAATCCGGGTGTCGGCATTTCCGGACTTCGTAGCGGACGTTCAAAAAGACCGGGCCCAGTTTCTTCCCATTAACCGACGTCTTCGTGACCTGAATCTTCCCTACTCGATGCTGTTCCCCTCCAGGTTGCGTGTGGTGGCAGATGGGGAGACCAAGTTCTTCAGCTCGCCAAGGGAGGCGGCTGCCTGGTTGGACAGATATGCTCCAGGGGTCAAACCAGCTGGCTCCAGACTGACACCAGGTCGCCATCCTCCATGGGCCTATAGTCCGCAAGTATAAGTCCGGGGAGCTTCCTCTTGTTTAGTGGTTCTGGACTTTGCTGAAAAGTGATATAAACGTATAAGGGTTTCTGTGTTGGGGTTGTTTTTGTTCTGTACGCCTAGTACAGTGTTGCCGTAGGCTTTGGGATCTCCAGGGCTAGAGTTTTGTTAGGGATATGTGTATGCCACAGTTCGGGGAGGTATACGGGGTGGGGGGTTGTTCTGGGGCCGCTGTTGGTTTCTCAGCAGTTTTTTTTGTTCTGTTTTTTAGATTTTTGGTGTCTATATATTTGTCAATCAGACAGTGAGGTGAGGTTGTACTGTTTTATGGGGTTTGGCTTGGGGACCGGGGCCTGCGGACGATATGACTGCGGGGGTGGAGCACCGTACGGGCGGGCAGGCGCCCGGATAGCATTGATGATGGTATTTCCTCTTTGCTTTCTGGTATCTAGGAGCGCTGTGTCCCTGTTGGTACGTTGGCTGACATGTCTCCCTTAAAATTCTTGGCGTGGAATGTCCGGGGCATTAATAACAAAGTAAAGCGATCCTTAGTATTTAAAATGATTAAGAAATATGGCCCGGACATTATTTGCCTGAGCGAAACCCATTTGGAGGGTAATAGGCTGTTGTCGCTCCGCGGGCCTTGGGTGGGTTGGGCGTATCATTCCTCGCACTCCTCCTATTCCCGAGGGGTGTCGGTAATGATCAAGAGGACTGTACAGCTTGAGTTGATCACGGTAAATACGGATCCATATGGTAGATACGTGTTTCTAGAATGTAAATTGTACTCCCGAAATTTTTTCCTATTGTCTGTATATGTTCCTCCCCCGTTTTCGTATGATGTCCTGCAGAAGGCCGCCTCATTTGTTGCTTCCTCCCCCCACACTCCTGTCATCTGTCTAGGGGACTTTAACAATGTGTTGGATGTCTCTTTGGACAGATGGAGGACCCCTCGGGATCTAGGGGCGGGGGGTGACCCGAATTCATCTAGATCTAAGTTTGCGGATTTTCTAGATAGTATGCAGTGGGTGGATGTCTGGAGGACTCGGTATCCTATGCTTCGGCAATACTCCTGCTCCTCTAGTACGCACGGCTCCTTCTCCAGAATCGACCTGGCCCTGGTCTCACCTGAGCTCTTACCTAGTGTAACGGATGTCCATTACGAGGCACGGGGGGTGTCTGACCACTCGCCCCTGATGCTGTCGCTGGATGGGGACTGCCAGAGGGGACAGTCATATTGGAGGTTGCATCCATCTTGGTTGGCCCAGCTGGGCGACTGCCTGGACTTAGCGTCCATGTGGGATGGGTTTTTTGCGGATAATGTGGGTACGGCCCCGGCCCCGGTTGTTTGGGATGCATTCAAGGCTTATTTACGTGGTACATTGATTGGCAAAATTGCTGCCTGCAAGGTAGCTCGTAGGGCGACGGAGAGACAGCTTGAGTCTGAGTGTAGGGACCTGGAGACACGTTATCTGACCGAGGGTACCTCTGCGCTAAAGGCCCGATGGCTGATGGCTCAGGAGGCCTGGCTGGCTCACCTTTCAGACAAAAATGCACGCTCCCTCTTGTTTAGGGCTGCTAATATATATATATGCAGGCGGGGACAGACCAGGTAGTTTGCTGGCCCATTTGGTGCACTATGACCGACATTGCACAGACGTTCCTCCTTTACTTTAGAGAGGTTTATGATACTCAGCTGACATGCTCCATGGAGGACTTAGACCTGTACCTGACAAATATACCCCTTTCTAAACTTTCCCCCGAGGCTAGGGATGCTTTAGACGCACCTTTGACTCTGGAGGAGGTGACGGCGGCGGTGGAGATGTCTCCTAGTGGCAAATCCCCGGGTAGTGACGGTATTCCCACGGAACTGTATAAACAGTACATAAAGTTCTTTGGTCCTAAGTTGCATGACATGTATGTTGATATGTTTACCACTAACCGCCTTCCTCCCTCAATGTCCGAGGCTGTCCTTATAGTGCTCCCAAAACCTGGTAAGGACCCTAAACTTTTGGAGTCCTACAGGCCGATCTCCCTCATCCCCACCGATGCCAAGATCCTGGCGAAAATTCTCGCGGCCCGGCTCAACTTAGTTATTGAGTCTATAATTCATCCGGATCAATCCGGCTTCATGCCCGGGAAATCCACGTCCATTAATTTGCGCAGGCTGTACACTATTTTGCAGGCTCCTCATGACTTCCCCTCGGACGCGGTTGTGGTCTCATTGGATGCGGCTAAGGCATTCGACAGCATTGAGTGGCCCTACCTTTGGGGAGTCATGAGGAACATGGGCTTTGGCCCTAATTTTATACAATGGATCAAATTGTTATATCAAAATCCACGCGCCAGGGTCCTGGTAAACGGCTACATAACCTCCTCCTTTCCTTTGTCACAGGGCACCAGACAGGGTTGCCCCCTCTCTCCTGCCTTGTTTGCCATAGCCATCGAGCCCCTGGCTTGTTTGGTTAGGTCGCACCCGGACATTGGGGGAATTGATACGGGTTCATGCACTGACAAAATAGCCCTTTATGCGGATGACTTGCTGTTATTCCTCCGAGACTACGTGGTGGATATGCCTACTGTGTTGCAGGTCATAGAGACCTTTGGTGGTTTTTCTGGTCTCCGCATAAACTGGTCCAAATCATTTATTATGCCCATTATGGGCTTTCCCCCCCAGGTTTCGAGGCTATCCCTGCCGCTATGTTGGACAGACCAGTTTAAGTACCTTGGGATCCTAGTTACTAACGATCCGTCAGACTTTGTGCCCTTGAACCTTGATCCTCTTGTACAGTCATTTGTGCGCAAGTCGAGAGCTTGGTGTAAGCTTCCGCTGACAGTGACGGGCAGGGTTGGCCTCATTAAAATGGTAGTTTTGCCCAAACTACTGTATGTCCTCTTGCAATCACCTGTGTACATCTTTCCAGCCTTCTTCAGGAAATTAAATAGTGTCATAACGTCCTTGATCTGGGCCAATAAAAGGCCTAGAATAAAAATAACTACCCTTACCAGACAAAAAGCGGATGGCGGCTTGGCCTTGCCTCACTTCCAATTGTATTACTACGCTGCTCAGTTGTCACATATCGGTATTTGGCTCCGAGGAGGGGAGGAGGCTGGTTTATGCTGGGCGTTCCTTAGGTGTTATTACCCGGATCTCTCCCCGGCGCAGGTCCTGGTGGTGGTGGGGGGGGGGGTAGTCCTTCTAGATTCTCACCTCCGATTGTCTTTCAGGCCATGAAGATATGGCTAGCTTTGAAGGTTCTGCTCGGGTATGATGGCATGGACCCAGATACTCCCCTTTGGCACTCCACATCGCTCAGTGAACTGGGGTCTCTCGAGGGTGGGGAGCAGTGGGCTCCGTATTCGATAATTTCAATGTCTCAGCTATATAGCGAAGGATCATTGAAATCGTTTCAGCAACTAAAGGAGGAGTTTGGACTTTCGAACGCTCACTTTTACAGAGTCTTACAGCTCAGGCACGCCTTGCAGGCTCAGTTCGGAGATTCTCCCCCGGCGCTCCTCCCCTTCCCCATAAAGACCTTTCTACACTCACTGGGTCGAGTCAAGGTGATCTCCTTCACCTACTCGTACCTTCTTAAAACAATTCATGCAGACCCGCTCTCGAATCTTCGGGAGCGCTGGGAGTGTGACTTGGGCCCCATAGACGTGGAAGATTGGGAGGGTGCTCTGGGTAACTCGAGCCAGGTCACCAAATCGCTGCGGTTCCAACAGATACAGCTCTTCATTTTGCACAGATCATATATGACGCCAAGTAGGCTGGCCAGATTTAGGGTCGATAGTGTTGATACTTGTCCCAAGTGCGGGGCTGCCGGAGGTACCTTCTGGCACCTTACATGGGAATGTCCGTTGCTGCAGGCGTTCTGGGCTGGGGTCGGGTCGATTCTGGAACACACGGAGATATCGAGAGGCTTGCTGACTCCGAAATTTTGTATTTTGGGGGTGGGCAATCCTGACTCTGGGTCTCGTGGGAGGGCATGTATGCCCGCAGTATGTGCGCCCTTGCTAAGGTGTGTATTGCGCGGGCATGGATGGCTCCGCATCCCCCCGCGATACCTGTATTCAAGGTTTTGGTAAATGATACTCTATAGAAAGACCGCTATGTATATATGAAAAATAATGCCCTTACCAAATACGAGAAAATATGGTCTCCTTGGATCAATTCCACATACTCATCCCTTGCCCTTCGGATTTAGGGGGCACTGGACGTAATCGTGGTGCGTTCTCTGGGCCCTGAGCCGGACCTCTCTCTCTCCTTTATTGTATTTTGTTTAATTATTTTGCTACTGTACCTCACCTCACACACTTTAGGTTGGCTAGGTTTGAGTTTGTTTAAGGGGGTTTTGTTTTGGGTTAGGGGGGTTGTGGGCTGTATCTGGCCTACTAGATGGGGTATTTACAATAATAGTTCGGGGAGAAAATATTTAAAATGTTAAGTATGTGGATCATGATTTGTTTACGGACTTCAGAAAATAAGTATTCTGTGGGAAGGATGCACTGGAACAGCAATACTGGGAACGTCCTCTGTATATGTACATCCTTGGTGAGGTGTATGGTTCAGTATACTGTACAATGTCAAATGTGCTTCCCAGTGTACACTGAAATGTCTGTATCATTAATTATGTTGTTGAATAAAAACACTCTATTAAAAAAAAACATATTGTATTATATGACCTTCAGGCTGTGTGTATAAGGTGTATATGAAACATAAATGTATTGTGTGTATGTACACAAACTTTGTTTAATGCACACAGTTATTAAAAATTTTGGCTAAAATGACCTTCAGGCTGTGTGTAAAAGGTGTATATGAAACGTAAATGCATTCTGTGCTTAGACTTGGGTCCCATTGGCATGATATCTCGTTATGGTATGCAATTATTCCAAAATACGGGAAAATCTGATATCCAAAATTCTTCTGATCCCAAGCATTTTGGATATGGGATACTCAACCTGTATTTCCACTCTGTCTAATGGCTATCACCAGGGTTTCCATCCATAAAATAAATACTAGAGGAGACAGGGAACAACCCTGTCAAGTGCCATTAGAGAGAGAAACTGGGTCATAGAGGACCCATTAATTCACACACAAGCTGAGGGATTTGTATATAGAGCACAAAATCGTCTGAAGTCCCATCAGACCCAGGCCCAAGTGTTCTATCACACCCATCAAAAATTCCCAATCTACCCTATCGAATGCCTTCTCCGCATCTGTGGAGAGTAGTATAATTGGGGTCTTGTGAGTGGTGGCCACATGGATCAAATCTAGAAGCTTTGTGGTATTATCCCTAGCTTCATGGCTAAGAACAAAGGCCATTTGGTCCGAGTGGATCAGATTAGGGAGGAGCAATTTCAAGCGATTGGCCATCAGTTTAGCAAAATGCTTCACATCGACATTCAATAGAGAGATGGGTCTGTAACTAGTACACTGAGCTGGATCTTTGCCCTTTTTAGGTATAACTGAGATATGGGCAAGGAGAGAAAGGGGTACGCTTTGAAACCTCATTGAAGGCCCGAAGCATCAGAGGTGTCAGGAGGCCACCAAACATCTTAAAATAAACTGCATGGGCTTTAACCATTCGGAGTGGATTTGATTGCCTCCTCCAATTCAGTTAAGGTAAACGATGTTTCCAAGGCATTTGCCGCCGCTTTTAATGAGAGTCAGAGAATTGACCTCTGTAAGATAATCTTTAATAGAGGCCCTCTGGGCCAACCCATCTATTTTCCATTCTGGTCACACAAATTATATAATTGGGAGTAATAAGATTGGAAGGCAGCTATGTCGCTTGTGGAGTTACAGACTGATCTAGACTGGGATGTTATTTGGGCAATAAATGTAGCCGTGCGCTAATCGCACAGTGCCTTGGCCAACATCTTGCTTGGTTTATTACCCAACGAAAATACATACTGCGGCATTTATGGGCGTCCATTTTAATTTTCCTGGACATAAGTGTATTAGGATCATTACGGGCGGTGGTGAGGGAATGCAATGCCTTGGGTAAAGGGGATGATTTATGTAGGAGTACTAGTTACCCTCTGATTACACAATTATGAGCCTCCCAGAATGTAACCTTAGAGGTGTCAGGAAGATCATTAGTGGCAATATTGCCTGCTATTGCCTCCCTGACCTGCTGCTGGCAATAAGCGTCTTGGAGAAGCAGATCATTCAATCTCCAGGTATAAGGTGTACAGTTTGATGAGGATATGGAAAGATTCAGGAAGAAAGGGGTGTGGTCTTCCCAGGATACATGACCAATAGATGTAGTAGTCGTCAAATGTAAGACTCAATGGGAGATAAACAGATAGTCAAGTCTAGTGAAAACATTATGAGGATGGGAGTAGAAGGAGTAATCTCATGTGGAGGGATGGTTAATGTATGTTTTAAACATCCATCAGCTGGTGGTTATGCAAAAGTCTCCGGTGAAGTTTATCAGAATATCGGGGTGTGGGGGGGGTGTTAGAGGAATCAAAATGGAGATCTAGAGACCAATTTAAATCGTGCCCAAATATCAGTACACCTGTAATATTAGGCTAAGCAAGGGCAAGTACCTTATCAAAAAAGGTCGGCTGAGCTCTATTTGGAGCAAATACATTAATAAAGGTAAAGGCCAGTGCAGACACTTTACAATTTAACAGCAATGCTCGGCCTGGAACCAACTGGTGGTACAAAACCTCAGAAAGAGTGACATGGTAGGCACACAGAGTGGCAATGCCTAGTGTTTTATGTCAGGGTTGTTAGAGAAATATCCACTAGGGAAATCCCTATTCTTGAGAGGTGGGGCAGCGCCTTTCTTAAAATGGGTCTCTTGCATGAAGGCTATTTCTGCCCTCTCCACCTTCTATTCACTCAAAGCACGTGACCTCTTCTCAGGAACATTTAGATCTTTTACATTAACAGAAACTATATTCAAATTAGCCATTAAGTGAAAAGAAATTAATCGCTAGCGAAAAGGAGAGAAGAAAGGGGGTGGGGGCAATAACTGATTTGACAGGACGAGATAAGGCAGTGTCCAAACCCAGGCATGTGAGGCACAGAGAAGGAAGAAAGAAAGAGACAGAGAGAAGAGAGATAGCGAGATAGGTGTAGACAAGTACATGCGTAATAACCCGATAAAATAAAGAGAGAGCAGAACACCGCTCCTGGGCATTACAGTGGCAAGAAAACCAGTTCCACCACTATGTCGGGGACCACAGAATGCAGTGCAAAGAGGGCAATGAGGGAAACAGAGCAAACTCCTGATAAAATAGAAAACGATAAGTGCATTAACGTAAAACAGAATGTTAGCAAATGCATAATTGAAAATCGTTAAATCATATTATGTATGGATAGCAATTTGTAAATCCTACTATAACTAAATGAAAAGAGAATACATTTTTAATTCTAATGGCCTGAACAAATCGGTTAAAGGTGAAGAGCATCCTATTCGAGGCCCCAAACAAAAAACATGGAGATCCCACCAATAGCGTAAACCCCAGTAGGTAAGGAAAACTGTATTCATGTCTCCCACAAAGAGTTACTGGCAATATTTTAGTTTCAAAAACCTAAAAGAGCTAAAACATTTGCAACTGTCCAGGGAGGACTGAAAGCTGGGCACATTGGGGGGAAAAATCTCAACGGTGACCAGCCGGAGAGCCATACTCATGAAGGACAAAGAGAATCTAGAACTGTTTCTGGAAGAAAGTCTCAAGACTGGCCTAGGGCAGGACAAGATTAAAGTAATACAAAGTTCTAACGTGGACCTTCAATGAGGCAGATTAGTCGAGAAAATAGAAGTAATGAGTAACATCCTTGTGTTCAGGGTGGTGCAGTCGGAGAGGTAGGCCAAGAAAATGATAAGGAGTGATGTCTTCTCCTTGGCACACAGGAAGTTCCAATGTCCTGAAAACAGAGTGTTTTTGCTGGCAAGGGGCATGGCCACACAATAGTACCCCCAATTCAAATTACGCAATACAGTAGTGCAACTTTATTCACAGTTTATCATGCAATAGTGGGCCTAATTCAGACCTGATCGCAGCAAAACATTTGTTAGCTAATGGGTAAAACCATGTGCACTACGGGGTGGCAGATATAACATGTGCAGTGAAAGTTAGATTTGGGTGGGTGATATTGTTTCTGTGCAGGGTAAATACTGGCATGCTTTATTTTTACACTGCAATTTAGATATCAATTTTAACACACCGCACCCAACTCTAACTCTCTCTGCACATGTTGCATCTGCCCCACCTGCACTGCTCATGGTTTTGCCCATTAGCTAACAAATTTGCTGCTACGATCAGGTCTGAATAAGGGCCAGTGTCCCTTATTCACGTTACATCACACAGTAGTACCACTTTACCTTATATACGTTACTCCTCACAGTAGTGCCCATTATTCACATTACACCGCACCATATTGCTCTTTATTCACATTAGACCACAAAGTAGGGCCCTTCTGTATGTTATGCCACACAGTAGAGCACCTTATACACATAATGCCACACATAAGTAATGCCTTTATACACATAATACCACATGGTAATGCCCCTCACACATATGACACACATTATTAATGTCCTTATAAATATAATGCACCTTACACATTATGCCAACCTTTATTAATGCCTTTATACACATAATGTCCCTTACACATATGCCGCACATTATTAGTGTCCTTATACACATAATGACACACATAGTGCCCCTTACACATTTGCAGCACATTATTAATGCATTTATACACGACACGCATAATGCCCCTTACACATATGCCGAACACTATTGCAGAACCAACCCAAACGCACACAGCACTCACTGGCCGCTAATACTGTGACCTCTGCCTGGATACAGATGTGTCCTCATACATCATGCCTCAATGCACCATGCAGCAGGAGATGCCTGGTATGAGTCAGCGAACAGCTCTGCAGGTGCCTTTTTTTTAATGAAAATGTGTCTTATTTGCATTACTATGTGGCTAGGATGCACAAGCAGCTTCTGTTGATTAAATTAATATGTGGCATGCCTATATTCTGTGTGCGACTTTGGCTGTATCTGCATAACAAATGCTCCACACAGAATATAGGTATGCCGCATATCATTTTAATCAGCAGAAGCTGCTTGTGCCCCTAGGCATACCAAATGCCCTAGGCATTTGCCTAGTTTGCCTATGCCTAGGGCCGACTCTGCCTGAAAAGGAGCCTCACAAGAGGGAGTGCGGGGTGGAAGAAGCCTTGACTGGAGAGACTGTCATTCTGTGATACGTACTTCGGCTATATCCAAAACAGAGCAAAAAGGTGACTATGGGCCTAATTCAGTCCTGATCGCAAAAGCAAAATCTTTATCTAATTGGCAAAACCATGTGCACTGCAGGTGGGGCAGATATAACATGTGCAGAGAGAGTTAGATTTGGGTGGGTTATTTTGTTTCTGTGCAGGGTAAGTGCTGGCTGCTTTATTTTTACACTGCAATTTAGATTTCTGTTTGAACACACCCCACCCAAATCTAACTCTCTCAGCACATGGTACATCTGCCCCACCTCCACTCCACATGGTTTTGCCAATTAGAGAAAATTTTTGCTGTTGCAATCAGGTCTGAAATAGGCCCTATGTCATCAGGTGTCCGTAGAGTGGCAGGTTTACCTCCCTTAGTGGCCACTAGGCTAAATGGGTAACCCCATCTGTACTTGATATTTTGTGTATGTAAATCTTCGGAGGGCTTCAAATGGCATCTTGTTTGCAAGGTATGCCATGAAAGATCCTGAAATACTTGAATAGGCTGACCATTGAACTCGAAACCCTTAGAATCATGGAGCCTACGAAGTATCTCATCTTTCTGGGTAAAGTAATGCAGGTAGCATATGACATCACGTGGTCATTCAGACTGAAGGCCTCTAGGTCGTAATGCCCTGTGGGCCCTATCAAAAGTGATGGATTCGCTGGGGTCATGGCCTAGGACCTCGTTGAACAGCTTGGCAAGAACATCTTGAAGACCTTGGTGTGGGATGTCCTCAGGAATGCTGCATATTCTCAAACGCTTTGTGAAAAGCATCGGTCAACCAACACTTTGTGAAAAAAGCATCAGTCTCCTCCCTTTGGGTCTCCAGTGTGGGAATGCGAGGTCCTAAATGGGTCAGCTCCACTCTGACCATGGGAACCTCTGAGTGAGCCACCTCCCGCAATTTACTTTCCATTGATACAAAGTCGGCCTTAGAAGGTGTCCGGAAGATGCAGGTGAACGGGATGCGGGTCATTAAGGAGCCATATAAGGAGGAACTTTCTACAACAGCTCTCATGCTTCTGATGAAGGACGTAGTCCGAAAGCGCTAAAGCAGGGAGTTGATGAGGACAAGGACGGACGGACGGACGGGAACTGAGGTCTTTGTGTGGCTGGAGACGGCACCTCACTGAGACTTTGCGGTGAATATTCCCGGCAACAGTTTTCTATGTTCAGGAGTCCACTTGATCCCCTATATGCTGATTTTTATTCAATGTTTGTGAGTGCATTTTTATTAAATTCGTTTTTGGTTTTTAAGACGTTAGTGCACTATTGCCTTGTTTCTTTTTAAGCCATCCATTAAGGAATCTCGTTCCATTGAGTGACAGTGGCTATTTCATCATCCTTGATTATCTACATGCAATATCAAAATCGCCCAATGTGAGTGGGACCATACAGATTGAAGTGTTGTTTGGTGTTAAAACAGAGTTGCACTATGCCTGTGTGTGCTTTTGTATTTTAGAAATCTATATGCATCATATGAACCTTACCATCTATGAGAACAAATCAGACTCCATCGTGTAAGGTCCTTTATTTTGAGGGTATAAACATAGCGCCACGTGGTGCCACATCCTTTTTGTTTTTAGAAGGGATATCTGCTTTGGTGGGTAAGGTCTGTAGAAGTCGAAAGGACTTTCTGCATATCCTGTTTCTCACCAGAGCCCGCACTATCCAGAGGCTCCCCCATCTCCGTCAGTGCCTTAGAAGAGGTCGATTGAGCAGGCGAGGCAGACTTATCGGATTCTCTCAGTGTAGGGGCGAGGCCTCAGAGGACACTATTTAGGCCTTTTCGTTTTGAAGGTGTCTGCAAGGTTACTTGGTGCATTTGTCACATCTACTTTATACCCTTTCTTGGTCAACGCCTACCTTTACATTATTAGCAATCTTGCCTCCTCCCTCCCCTTCTCCCCTTTTTCCTGTCCTTGGCTCTCTACCTTTGTTCTTAATTATGGGAGGGGAGGCAGTACTGGCATGCTATGATGTGACATGTTATGATTTTGAGGTGACTTTTTTTCTTAGATTGTCAGTTAGCAAACATGTTCTGTGTTTGTTTAATAAAATACAAAAAAAATAAAAAGGTGTATAACTTTTTTTTTCATATACTGCTTATTGTTTTTATTCTGTAAACTTTTCTTGTACAGAAAACATAATAATAAGAATATAGAATGCTTAACTTTTTATGTTGCCATGTCTTCATTTTTCACCCTTCAGGTTAATGAGGCATTAGGAGAGTTAATGGTGACAACTGCTTTATTAACTCATACTTGGATCTCCATGTACAAGCAAGTACTAAAGATGAATGTTTTACCTTTTTAATGTAGATTCACACAATCACATCCACACCTACCAACATCAAGTACCATGGAAGAGGGAATTTTGGCGTGCCTCAGGCGTGCGTTACCAAGAAGGGGGTGTGGCCTATGCAAAAGGGGGTGTGGCTTTGCAGCAATGGCACGATCGTGAACCAAGCCCACCATTTTCTGTATCTGTGGGGGCATGTCACCAGTGAATGCGCACAGCGTTTATTCACTGCCACTGTAAGCAGAGCTGCGCGCGCTCCGGGAAAAGTGGGCGTGGCCTCTGGAAAAGTGGGCATGGCCTCATAACTTTATATTATTAGACTATAAATAAATATATTTTCACACCCCCTCTACGCACACAATTAGCAGCCTTACACATAACAGCCACAGTAGTGTTCCTTACACACAATGTCTCCAGTGTAGTGCCAGATACACATAATGTGCAGTGCCAGATAGACATAATATACCCCCAGCAGTGCCAGCTACACATGACATGCCCCGCAGCAGTGCCAGATAGACATGACATGCCCCCCAGCAGTGCCAGCTACACACAATATACCCCCCAGCAGTGCCAGTTAGACATGACATGCCCCCCAGCAGTGCCAGCTACACATGATAGTGTTCACTTTTTAGGGCAGGGTGCTGATCACAGGGAAGGCACATTTTTAAGTTAGGAGGGCAAAATGATGTACATACTGTAATGCTTGGTGCTCATCTACCTACATGGTAAAGCATGGACAGTGCGCGCCGAAGGCGCGCAGCTAAAATGTAGGGGCGTTGCTTCGTGAGAAAGGTGCGTGGCCACATAATAGTGGCAATTCGCATTACACCACACAGTAGTGCAGTTAATACACACTGCACCAGGTAGAACCTCCTAGACACTTTGCACCAGGCAGAGCACGTTAGACACTTTGCGCCAGGCAGAGCACGTTAGACACTTTGCGCCAGGAAGAGCACTGAGACTCATTGCCTTGCCACAGACGCCTAGCGGGAACACTACATGATATGCTCCCCAGCCGTGCCAGCTACACATGACATGCCCCCCAGCAGTGCCAGATACAGAAATGCCCCCACAGTGCCAGATACATAAATGCCCCCACAGTGCCAGATACCTCCCCACAGTTCCAGATAAATGCCCCCACAGTGCAGATATGCCCCCACAGTGCCAGATAAATGCCCCCACAGTGCCAGATACATAAATGCCCCCACAGTGCCAGATATGTCCCCACAGTTCCAGATACATAAATGCCCCTACAGTGCCAGATACAGAAATGCCCCCACAGTGCCAGATATGCCCCCACAGTGCCAGATATGCCCCCACAGTGCCACATACATAAATGCCCCGACAATGCCAGATATGCCCCTACAGTGCCAGAAATGCCCCCACAGTGCCAGATACAGAAATGCCCCCACAGTGCCAGATATGCCCCCACAGTGCCAGATATGCCCCCACAGTGCCAGATAAATGCCCCCACAGTGCCAGATAAATGCCCCCACAGTGCCAGATAAATGCCCCCACAGTGCCAGATAAATGCCCCCACAGTGCCAGATAAATGCCCCCACAGTGCCAGATACATAAATGCCCCCACAGTGCCAGATAAATGCCCCCACAGTGCCAGATATGTCCCCACAGGTCCAGATAAATGCCCCCACAGTGCCAGATAAATGCCCCCACAGTGCCAGATACAGAAATGCCCCCAGTGCCAGATAAATGCCCCCACAGTGCCAGAAATGCCCCCACAGTGCCAGAAATGCCCCCACAGTGCCAGAAATGCCCCCACAGTGCCAGATATGCCCCCACAGTGCCAGATATGCCCCCACAGTGCCAGATACATAAATGCCCCCACAGTGCCAGATATGCCCCTACAGTGCCAGATACAGAAATGCCCCCACAGTGCCAGATATGCCCCCACAGTGCCAGATATGCCCCCACAGTGCCAGATAAATGCCCCCACAGTGCAGATATGCCCCCACAGTGCCAGATAAATGCCCCCACAGTGCCAGATAAATGCTCCCACAGTGCCACCCATCCATAAATGTGCCTCCCCCCCAAATACCTGCGGCGCTGAGAGGGGGAGGAGTACTGCTGTCCGATGGCGGGCGGGCGGCCTGCGAGTGCGGGTCCGGGTCCAGGTGAGGGCGGACGGGCGGGTGGCCTCCAAGGCGCTTGTGTGCGCTATGCACGCGGCGCCGGCGTCTGACGTTAGGCGCCGGCGCCGCACAGCGCGCATGGCGCACACAAGAGGTCACGGCGGCCGGGCCAACAATGCACAGGGCCGGCTCCAGCCTCGATTATGGCGGCGCCCATTAAGGGTGGCGCCCTGCGCGGCCGCTCTATTCGAACATGTCTTGAGCCGGCCCTGTGAGAGGCCATTATGTCTATCTTGTGGAATTACCCACCGACTTGTTAAGGACTCGAACCAGTGGTCGAAGTGGGGCGGTATGGTATACCGCCACTTCTCCACAGACCCGGAAGTTGTTGTTTTTTTTACTAGCAGCAGCATGCAGGAGACCTGCGTCCCCTACAGGACTCTGAATCAGACAGCGCTGGGGCAGTGTGTCTGTCCCCAGCGCTGATGGACTGGCAGGACGTGGTGGCGGACAGCGCTGGGATCAAGTGTCTGATCCAAGCGCTGATGAGGCTGCAGCGGCGGAGGCATTTAAAGATTGGCGCCATCTGTGAGACAATCGCGGCTCATGGATCGGCGACCAATCACAGGAGGCCACAGTGAGCTAATCAGCTCTCACCGCGTCATAGGCCCAGCCCCCGGCATCTGACGTTAGATGCCACTGGGATGAGGAGAAGAGAGGAGGCTGCGCGGAACAGCGGCGAAGAGCTCCGGTGGCCGCGGAAGAGGCCAGAAGACGCACTCCAGGAGGAAGATGTTCTGCGGCAGAAGACAGAAAAGTCGGCGCCGCTGGCCAGGACAGGCCAGCAGCAGAAGACAGAAGAGGCGGCGCCGCTGGCCAGGATGGGCCAGCGGCAGAAGACAGAAGCTGAAGACCGGAGAGGCCACCATGGGTGGAAAGAAAAAGAGCTAACGAAGCTCCCCCCTGGTGCCTCTCCCCCCCCCCCCCCCTAGACCATCAGGGTTCGGGCACTAGGCCCGTGGGCACAATAAGGCTACAGGCCTGTGGCGCAGTAGGTGGGCACTAGGCCCGTGGGGTTAATTCAGGCATTAGGCCTGTCCCCATGTAGAGGGCATAAGGCCCTAGTTCAGAGTGGCCCTTTAGGTAAATAAGGTGACCCTGGGCATTAGGCCCAGGTCACCCAACTGGCCCCATGTTAGGCGGGTGCTCGGCCCGTGGGTGAAGTAAGGCCTCTGGCCTGTGCGCAGTTAGGGGGCACTAGGCCCAGTTAATAAGTGCCCCCCCTCAGGTGATTAAGGGTGATCTGGGCGCTAGGCCCAGGTCACTCCAACCTGTCCCTGGGGCAATGTGCCTATAATCAATAGGGGATAGGTAGGGGTCTCACTTTCCCTGTCCCTGCTGTCACTCTCCCTGTCACTGTCCCTATGTCCCAGCTGGCACTCTCCCTCTCCCATAATTGTGGATCATACCGTGTGTCATAATGTGAATTGTGGATCATACCGTGTGTCATAATGTGAATTGTGGATCATACCGTGTGTCATAATGTGAATTGTGGATCATACTGTGTGTCATAATGTGAATTGTGGATCATACCATGTGTCATAATGTGAATTGTGTGTCATAATGTGAATTGTGGATCATACCGTGTGTCATAATGTGAATTGTGGATCATACTGTGTGTCATAATGTGAATTGTGGATCATACCATGTGTCATAATGTGAATTGTGTGTCATAATGTGAATTGTGGATCATGCCGTGTGGCATAATGTGAATTGTGGATCATACCGTGTGCTATAATGTGAATTTCGGCTCTTTCAGTGTGCTATAATGTGAATTTTGGCTTATTCAGTGTGCTATAATGTGAATTTCGGCTCATACGTGTGCTATAATGTAAATTTCAGCTCTTTCAGTGTGCTATAATGTGAATTTAGGCTTATTCAGTGTGCTATAATGTGAATTTCGGCTCATACAGTATTGTGTCGGTAATGTCCTCAAAACTCAACGCGTTTCACTGGTACAAATGACCCAGCTTCTTCAGGAGCATGTCAACTAATGAATATGTCTATTAAATGCATCACATTTTAATTTTCTAAACCTACTGTCCCAGATTTTTTAAATTTGAGTATTTAAGTTTCTTATATCAACAACTAGCACTGGCATATCTTTCCAGTGATCTTGAAGAAGATGTTAAGCCTGTAGAAGGGCGTAGTATATGACCCTTAATTCCAGAACGTTGACCAAAATGATGGTTTCCTGACTTGACCATTTTCCTTGGAACTGTTCCCCCTGGGTGACTGCTCCCCAACCTCCGAGGCTTGCATCTGTGATCAGCAGAATCCAATTTTGAATCCCGAACCATCAACCTTTGGTCAGGTGAGAAGTCCGAAGTCACCCCAGAAGAGAAATCCTGGCTTTTGGCGACAGACGTATTCTCTGGTGCATGTGAAGATGCGATCCGGACGATTTGTCTGATCCAGTTGGAAGGGCCTTGCGTCAAACCTTCCATATTGCAGAGCCTCTTAAGAGGCGACCATCTTCCCCAGAAGGCGAATACACAAATGCACCAATATCCGGGCTGGTCTTAGAACATCCTGCCCATCGACTGGATTACCAATGCCTTTTCCAAAGGAAGGTGTCGAAGTCAAAAATATTACAAACACACCACATACAAACTCCAAACAGATGGGTCTCTGTTCATGTGTTTTGCGCATATACGGTAGCATACGCATTCGCACAGAGGAGCCACAAAGACATATACAACATATTCATACAACACATAGACAAAACATGTTTAGTATCATTATGTATTAAATTATATAACAGAGTTTAACATCCGATATATGTATTATTGGAACGGAACAGGTTAAATATATCATGCTTTGGTGTCAAGATGATCAGGAGAATGTGTGTGTTGGTTTGACAACTGTGGTTAGATTGTAGCACATTGCAACGATTAGTTATGATTAAATGTATGAATATGAAGCCACATTCTAAAGTGAACAAAAGAATCTCCTGAAAGACAGCATGGCTAATCCCTATAATGGCTTCTTTGAAACTGGACTTTGCTTGCATATGAACTGACCAATAACACATCATGAATGAGAGATCTCCCTCCCCTGGACCAATAACAGAAGACTCAGTCCCAGACATGTACCTCCCCCAATACACAGTATATAGGTATTTCCCCTCACCCAAGAAGTGCTGTTTTTTTGTTGCTGTTGGTGCAGATTCAAAGATGAAGAAGACTGTGCATTGAGCAAATTGGGTGAAGTATGCTGGCTGTAACGGATTATTTTGTAACTACAACTGCTTCTTGTGTAATTGTAACTCTGTAACCATATTTATATATATTATAACTGAATGATATACTGTACATATGTTCAATTGTATGCATACCCTTTTTAATTAGAGATGAGCGGGTTCGGATTTAACGCCAAAATTAACGCCAGTTCGGTTTTATCCGGATTTTTCTTATTGGCTATCCAAAACACATGACATCCGTGAGCCAATAAGGTGCCGTTTTGAGAACCGAGTAAATCAGAGTAAAACCGAACCCGCTCATCTCTATTTTTAATATAAAATATATACATCTCTGAGCGTTGGTCCTCAGCCTACAATGTGTGCGTGTACTTGTTTTCTCTTAAGGGATGTAGTGTTTGTGACATACAGCGCACTTTTATCGTATATGGTAATAAGATGCACCATGCATCTGCAGCATATATTAACGCTGGCATTTGAAATGTTTATTTAGAAATAATAAGAAATTTACTAAGGAATACCTTCTGTTCCTCCATATCCAGTATCATCCCCAGGCACAGAAGCCTCTGTGTTGGTTCCAGGTGGGATTTTGGTAGATTCAGAATCCACCTGTGATCCTGAAGTTGTCGGGTTGAGAGGACAATGCTGTCCAACAACTTCACCCTGGATGGTGCTTGTATCAGCAGGTCGTCCAGGTATGGTATTATGGTCACTCTCTGCTTGCGGAGGAGAAACCTTATCTCTGCCATCACCTTGGTAAATACCCTCTGTGCCATGGAGAGACCAAATGGCAGGGCCTGGAGCTGGTAGTGAAAGTCCTGTAGTGCAAACCTTCGACAAACCTGATTAAGCGGCCAAATCGGAATATGAAGGTATGCATCCTTGATGTCCAGAGACACACCAGAAATTCCCATTCCTCCAGACCTGAGAACACTGCTCTCAGATACTCCACCGTGAATTCTAACATCCGCAAGTACGGGTTCAGTTTTAAAATGTACCTCACTGAACCCTCCGGATTTGGAACCACAAACAGGTTGGAATAATAACCCTTGTTTTGTAGTTGAGGTGGAATTGGGACAAAGACCCGAGCCTGTACCAGTTTTTGAATGGCTGCCTGTAAAGTCATATTTGCTTCCGGAGAAGCTGGTAAGCCTGATTTGAAGAATCTGTGAGGTGGGAGTTTCTGAAACTCCAGTCTGTATCCCTGGGTGATAATGTCTTTTACCCAAGGATCCTGGCGGATGTGGCCCAAATGTGACTGAAATAACGTAACCGGGCTCCCACCTGCCTGTCTTCCAGGCAATGCGGTCCACCGTCATTACGAAGGCTTTGAGGAAGCAGATCCGGAGGTCTGTTCCAGAGATCCTGCAGCTGCCGGTTTTCTGGGTTTACTTGTATTGCCCTTGAAGGCCATAGAAGAACCTTTGGGTTTGCTTTTAAATTTTGCTGTCCAAAAGGACTGCAGAGTTGGAGCAAAGTAGGTATTCCTAGCTGGGGGTACTGCGGAAGGAAGGTATGTAGACTTACTCACCGTAGCCTTGGAAATCCACTTATCCAGTCCATCTTCAAACAAGGCCTCACCTGCGAACAGTAGGCTCTCCATGCCATTCCTGGAATCCGCGTCCGCAGTCCACTGGCGTTTCCATAAGCCTCTGCGTGCTAACACAGCCATGGCAGCGACGCGTGCGTCGAGCAGGCCTATTTCTTTCATGGCCTCCGCCATAAAATTTGTAGAGTCCTGTATATGTTGCAGGAACAAACCGATCTCTCCCCTTTGTAGAGAATCCAAATCATCAATTAGGTTAACTGACAATTTTGCAACGGCCCTAGTGATCCATGCACAAGCAATAGTGGTTCCCTGGACCATCCCCGCAGCTCTGTATAGAGATTTGAGAGAGGTCTTTTGTGGTCAGCCGTGTCCTTTAAGGAGGCTGCGCCTGGGACAGGTAAAATAACTTTACGTGGCAATCTAGATACAGATGCGTCCACGATCGTATCAGAAACTTTTCCTCTGGATTTACCGAAGACAACTCAAACAGAGAATTTACTCTTTTGATGCTGGAAAGGTAGCTGAGGAGTTCTTCTTTACATGAAAAAGAAAAATTCCTCCCAGTCTACTGTCACCTTATCAGGAAACTGCAATCTAACAGCTTCTATCAGCGTTTGCACCCCCTGAGCCAGAGCTGCATCTCCCCCCCTATATCCACCTCACCGTCCCCTGCATCTGAGGCATCGTCATCAGTGTCAACCTGTAAGATCTGGGCCAGTGTACCTTTTGTGGACAAATGGTAGGGGTTTTAGGTGCTGGTGTGGGAGCTGAATTTCTGTTCATCAGGTCATCCACAGACCTTCTTAAGTATTGTGTCTCTTTCTCAGTATGGGATAATTTATTGAATATATTTAATGATAACCTAATGGAATGCAACCATGCTGGGTCAGACCCACTAGCCTGAGAATGTGTACTGAGTACAGTGTAATGATCCCCCAAGGGAAGAGAAGCACTCTGCTGTGTAGGAAACACACTCCTAAGACATTGTAACGTGGAAGTTTTCCCACACACACACATACTGTACACACAGGAGAATACAGGATAAGCACAATTAACCAACAGAGCTCCCTAGGGAGACAGAGTTATGAGGAAACCAGCCACACAGCGCTCCTTTAGCTAATAATAATCTCAGCTGGGCGCAGATTAAGTACCCTTAATAGGGTATTAGTACTTATAATACTGCTCCCCCCCCCCCCCCCCCCATCCTTTGTGGAGGGTCTGCGCTTGCCTGCCAGCACGGTTGGTGTGAGCTGCAGAAAGAAAATGGCGCTGGTGAGCTGCTGGATCCCCTCATAGTGAAGCCTCGCCCCCTTAATGGCGCTCGGCTTCCTGCTTTTTTATACTGGCCTGGGGTAATTTTATATCCTATAGAGGGTTAAAAACCGTGTTAGGTATATCCGCCGGTGTGGGGTGTACATTGGTGGCTCAGCGCACCCCTCACAGCGGGGAACACACAGCTGTGTATGTCTCTGAGCCCCCTGGAGCACAGCCTGCAGCCAGAGCTTGTTCCCACCAGGGCCAGATTAACAATGGGGCGGATGGAGCTACAGCTCCAGGCTTCCACATTAATTAGGCCCATCATGCTGGCAGGAGGATGATGACCAGGCGCACAGCTAGCCAAACAATCATAAATCATAAGTATTAAAATAGTTTTCGTAGTTTTCTCACAAAATTATCCAATTTTTCTATGTTTATGCATTTAGGGAGACATTGGGGCACATAGTGTACAGGGTGTACACCCACACGTGACTCTTGCTACACCCACACAGCACTTGCCACAGCTCCTCTCCATCTCAGTATAGGCCCTTGAAAATGTTCAGCTCCAGGCCATGTGGCCCTTAATTCGGCCCTGGCTCCCACCCTTGTGCCGCCATTCCCGCCGGCGACCCGCTAACCAGGACGCCGGCACTGTACTCACCACTCTTCTATCTTCTGGCTCTGTTAGGGGTGGCGGTATGCTGCTGGAGGGTACGCTCACCGTGGTGGGGCTCATGAATGACTCCCTCAGGAGCTCAGTGTCCTGCCAGTGGAGAAACGGGACCATTAACTCTTCAGGAAGTTGGGCCGCTCTCCCCCCTAAGTCCCACGAAGCAGACAGGCTCCTGCCAAACAGCACTGTCTGAAAATAACAAACAGAGAAAATAAATGTAGAAAACTCTTCAGGAGCTCTCCTAAGCGTGACCGGCTCCTCCGGGCACATTTTTTAAACTGAGTCTGGTCCGAGGGGCATAGAGGGAAGAGCCAGTGCACACTATTGATTTCTTAAAGTGTCCAAGGCTCCTAGTGGACCCATCTAAACCTCATGGTACTAATGTGGACCCCAGTATCCTCTAGCATGTGAGAGAATAAAATGAAGAAAACTGTGTTAATAATATATCATCCTTAGGTTCAGTTATGTGGTGATGGACTGGTTTTGCCAATTAAATAAAGTATAAATAATTTGAATTGGTCTTGGATCACCAAACTACGGCACCACTGCAAGGGCCTTCCCCCCCCCCCCCCCTTCCTTTTCCAAGGCACCCCAGGGTGTCACGGCCCCCAGTTTGGACACTACTGCTTGTTTTAACAACGATATATTACCCCTAAGTTCCTATAAGGTTTTAAATCCTTATATACAGTAAACTACACATATTTGAAAATCCTACACCAGGCACAAGTAGTCATTCAGATGCATTGGGTATGGTTGACCGGCGGCCGGGATCCTGGCGGACGGCATACCGACATTGGGATCCCGGCCGCCAGAATGACGGCAGGGGGGGCGAGCGAAACGAAGCCCCTTGCAGGCTCTCGGCATTCTCCGCACTGCATACTCGGTGGCTTGCTGCGCTCGCCACAGATTCTATTCCCACACTATGGGTGTCATGGACACCAACTAGTGGGAATAGTCCTCTGCCCCCTGCCGGCATTCTGGTGGCCGGGATCCCGGTGGCGGTATGCTGACCGCCGGGATGGTGACTACATCCCATTTAGATGACTATGTGGGAGTTTTATCATTATTATCCTATTTGTATGTAGAAAGTGTTGAAAGGGGAGCGCGCTACTGCGCAGATTCCATACTGTTCCTTCAGGGAGGCTTCACTCCCTGTACCAAGATGGCTGCTGACCTAAATACTGCACATAAGTGCGGCGCCATCTTGTCAGTGTCTTAGAGCATCACAGTGGGAGACAGTAGTTTTTCACTTAACTCCTCAGAGACCTGAGATTATCAGAGAACCACAACACTTCCAGTGATCCTGCACTGCTACCTGTTGCATACACTCATCAGCTGGGGAGCCGAATGACACCCCTATCGTCTCAACCTCCGCTCAGTGAGAACCAGTGTGTGTAACAGTGATTATGTGGGATTCATATAAATATTTTATGCCATTCACAATATGAGCTTACCAACTTCGGAGTGTTGGAGAATTATTATACATTTTTATTTTTTATTTTTTGGCCAGATCCAGTGCTGTAACTAGGCATTTTAGTGCTGTGTGCAAGAAACGGCATTGGCGCCCCCCCACTCCCTATGTGCAACACAGGGGCAGTGCGCGGCGTAGGCGCGCAAAAAAATATATAGGGGCGTGGCTTCATGGGGAAGGGGCATGGCCGCAAAATAATACCAATTCATACTACGGTGCACAGTAGTCTTCATTATTCAAATTACAGTGCACAGTAGCGCCACTACACCAGGTAGAGCCCCTTTTACACATTACGGCAGACAGTCCCTCTTTTTACACATTACGGCAGACAGAGTCCCCTTTTTACACATTACAGCAGACAGCGTCCCCCTTTTTTATACATTACAGCAGACAGCGTCCCCCTTTTTACACATTACGGCAGACAGCGTCCCCTTTTTACACATTACGGCAGATAGTCCCCCTTACACATTATGGCAGACAGAATAGATAGAGAGAGAAAGATAGATAGATAGATAGATAGATAGATAGATAGATAGATAGATAGATAGATAGATAGAAATCGATAGATACTCACCATCTCTCCCCCCGCTGGCAGTCAGGCTGCTCATGCTGGCAGATTCCGGGCAGGGGAGAAGGAGGAGGAGGGAGGGGGACTGGAGCCGCAGCAGCGCTATGTAATCGGTAGAGGCGCCGCTGCAGCTGTCCCTCTGCTTCCGCATTGGCTGCCCGCCTCCGCTGTGAATGCTGGGATGAGCGAAGCGCATCCCAGCATTCACAGCAGTGCCGGGCAGCCAATGCGGACGGAGAGGGACTGCTGCAGCGGCGCCTCTACCAATTACATAGCGCTGCTGCGGCTCCAGTCCCTCTGTCCAATCTTTCTGGTTGGAGTGAAAGTCTGTTAATGTATGGGAACAAATGACAATCAACCATTTGCTCCCAAAAGCCAGGAAATAGGCAAAAATGGTCATTTGGATAAAGTGGTTAAATAAAATGGATGTAACCAATTTGTCTTCTTTCCTATGTGTGGGAGCAGTCATTTGTCATTTGCTCCCATATATTACTAGATTCTCGTTCCAACCAGAAAGATTGGCCAGATAATCTTATAGTGTGTATCCAGCATTACACTTATAAAATAACAACTTGGCAAGATCAATGCCCTATAAACATTGATTATTAGTCTGGGGGAGTTCACAAATGGACACCTGCATTGGAACCATGGATGCCATGTCAGTACAAGAGTGAAACAGCATGTAAAAGTAGAATTAAGGGCCTGATTCAGTGTTGCATATGAAACCAATCATGTCTCCTTCTACTAGATCACCATCAGTGCCGCCAAGCCACAGCATGATTGACATGCGGCGAGTATTTGGGGTGGCAACAGTGAGCCTTTCTCAAAACGGGGTGTTACCGCCATTTTGTAGGCATACAGAGGCCGGGGTCTGCATCTTCTAGCGCAGATTTCCTGGTGTGAGAACACCAGCCTGCCTGCATAACCTGAGGGCACTGAAAACCCACCTATTTATCAAAGCGTACCCCTCTGATGCATAACCTAGTCCTTAGGCTGCTCCTCCATCCCCCTGCCCCATGCCTTGAACATCTCTGCTTTGCTTGCATACTGCCATCAGGCTTCCTCCCGCTTGCTTGCACCTCATGTCATCTTTCTTTCGCCCCTCCCAGGGCTGGATTAAGCCTTGGGAGTGCCCGGAGCACTTAAGACAAGGGGGCTCCTGGTGAAAGACTGGGAAGTGTATTTTAGATTGTGCATACCCCAACATGACCCATTCCAGGAGGGACAAAATGCTTTCTATTTTGACTTCCCTCTTCCTCTTAATATATGATTGGTGTCACCTCTGTTGAACTATTTAATAGATGAGAAAGGTATTTCAACACAGGTGACAACAGTCATAACTTAAGACAGCATGTTATCCCTCCAGGACTGGATCATGTTAGGATGTATGGATTGTGTATATTAAATTTAACCAAATGGGGTATATTAGATTTAATAGTTTAATAATACCTGGTTACTGTTTATAGCGCCACCTAATTGAATGACAACTATTTTTAAAATGTTCTTGTAGTGAAACAAAGATAAATTAAACAACCATAGAATACACATAGAAAACAAATCTATAATTTATCCTGTCACATGCAAGAGTAGCAGCAGCAGCCTCTGTACTACTTACACACTGGTACAGGACTCAGGAGGACTCTGTATGTGTGTCTCGCTCTCTAGACCCTCATTAGATAACAGTTTACACAGGACTCAGACACCCAGTCAGGGAAGAGGAGAAGCCGGGATCCCCGTGTCACTTACAGCTCTCTCCACCCTCCTATCTCTCCTCTGGTCGGAAAGCTCAATCGGTAGCTCAAAAAACCTGATACTCTGCCTGCAATGCATGCTGCCCAGCTCGCATTCTGGCTGTCTGGTTCTGCTACAGCATAAGGAAAGCTAGCGATGTTGGTGTGCTCTTGCTGGGGGGCCCCCTAACAAAGGGGGGCCCTGGGTACAGTATACCCTGCGACCCCCCCTTAATCTGGCTATGTCCCCTCCCCACTAGATTGTTAGCTCTTCAGAGCAGGGCCCTCTTTCCTCTTGTTGTCAAAGCCCTCTTCTCGACACATTTCACTCGCAGCTCTCTCCTACTCAGCGACCATCTTTACCCACTTTTTCTCCTACTGGAAAAGGCTCATCTCTATCTATGGCCGCCAGCCCCAAGTAGTACAATGATTACTCCCCCGCTACTTACATCTAAGCTGTATTATGTTTTGAGAATTGTGGTGCTCTTTGTTACCTGTACTCTATATTTGTTATTTATTTACTGTAATGCTAAGTTTTGTCTCCTTGTACTGTCCTTTGTACGGCGCTGCGAAACACTTGTGGCGCCTTTTAAATAAAATGTAATAATAATGGCTGATGCTGCGGATGCAGCAGCGGATCACAGAAGCTGGCAAGAGGAATCTGTTTGTACGAGATGCTTCCTGCAATATTAGCATACATTCGGAGTAGCGTCTGCGGCAACCATCAGGCGCTATGTCTGTACAGATGGGAATATGTTTTCCAGTGTGCACTCCAAGTGGAAACATAATTGAAATGTTGTGATTTGACAGCTGCAACTTCAAATAATTTATTATTCAGTCTAATGAATAAAGTTCATTAGTGGGAGTTAAGACACCGTCAGCCAATCAAGAGCATCATAATCATAGTGATAATATGTTTCACTTCAAATGATATCAAAATATACATACCAGAATTATATAATTCCTTTGTTTATCTAATCGTGATGTCTGTCAACCTCCATAAGAACATCGGCCTCAAAAACAGGACCCTCAAAAATATGAAGAATATATAGGGCCAGATTCAAATGTCCTCCTCCCTCCCGTGATCACACCCACCAGCAGCTATTCTTATGTTGCTGCCAAAGAGCTGAAATGCACATAAAGAGACCCGTTTGGGCACCCAAATGGGTCTCTTCACGCTCGCGCCCATTATTTTAGTTGGGTAAGGAGCTTTGCGGACCTAAACCGGAGTGTAATCAGTGTGACAAGTGGGGGCATTTGAATAATGCCCCGCAATCTCCCGTCACTTAAAAATCATTTCAATTGCCCCCATGTATGTTCCTTTCAATTTGAGGCAGAGAGAAAAGTAGTATATAGGGAAGCAAGACAGGGAAATAAAACTGTAAAGAGGAACAAAGTCAGAATTAAATAAGAAACACTAATCATATACTTATGCGTCTCCCTCTCCACCCATTCCTCTCCTACACTCTCTTAAACAAGAAAGCCATAAAATGCACAGACCTTACCTACTGTATGTTGATAAACAATCTCTAGAATGGGGGAGAGCAGGAAAACAGATAAATGATTGAACAGTACCATTGTGTGGTACACTTTGTGAATGTCAGATGTGTCCTGTTGTCTATAAAAGTAGAATAACACCTGCATAGGAAAGCAGGGAGTTCATTTTTCAAATAAAGATCTTCAAATTTACCAGTTTATTTGGCCAATTGGGATTTATCAAAATGTAGCAATTTTCTATGATTTTACTAGCAGTTTTCAAAATAGCATTTTTATTAAAGGAAAAATATCTGTGTTTTGTAATTTACATTGATTTTGAAAAATTGATTTGGATAAATAAACCCCCGACTTGTAAGGGCATTACACTGAAAGGGAGTCACAAACCACAGGATCAGAGCTGATGCAATGTGTCTATAGGATGCAGTTGATATGTCGGCGGTCAGGATACCGACGCTGAAATCACAAGCACTGACAATGCCGCCAGCCGGAATGCTGGCTAAAAGGGGCTATTCCCATTCCCATAGAATCAGAATAGAACCTCTGGAGAGCGCAGTGAGCTCTGTTGTGCTCGCCCCCTTGCCGCTGGCATTCTGGCGGCTGGGGTCGGTATGCTGACTACAGGGATCCCGACCACTAGAATATCAACCCCAACCCACGTCTATGCACATCTATGCATCCTAGGAAAAGCTACATATTACCGACTACCCCAATAAACTCTTTCAATCCATATACATAAAACCAAGCTCATATTATTATCAAAGGCTATGACAACAGGGGCAGTAAATTCTCACATGCACACCACATATCATGTCTGTAAATGTATTACACATTGTAACAGAACCAGAATGCCCATTCACCTCCACCCTATCAACCTGATTTACCCAATACTTAGCACCCATTGACACACTTCCTCTCAAAGATCTATGTAACAGCATTGACTCTTGACATAAGGAAACAATTTGTCTTCTATGTATATATGTGCATATAGCTGTATATCTGTGTTGTATAGCTACAGTATGTATCTTTGGAGGAACAAGTTGTCTTTGAATAGACTAGTAGCTATAGTATGTTAATCAGAACGTTGGGGGCCAGACAATAGTTTTTTTTTTTGTTGCCAACAAATAGATCTTTATTTATTTATTTTTTAAATAACCTACACTTGTGGAAATCCAATTATGCTAAGGCATTTGACAAAGTCTCATTACAATCCAAAATGCAAAGAAGAGAAGGCTATTTGACCTAAAATTAGAATTCTGTGTAACAATAGGTTTCACCAGTTGGTATCACTGTCCAGGCCCTCAATAAAATGTAAGAGTAGTAAGATTGTTACCTTATATAGGGATATGATCCAAAGGCCACCATTCAGAATTCTAGGTTAAATGCAGGGTCACTGCAGACTGACTTTGGTCTCACTTGGGATTTAATATTGAAATACAGTCCCTGTGATTGACCAAAAATCCATGCGCCACACCGCAAAAGGGGGCTGCCTGGAACAACACCCTATATTAAGACGGATTATCCTGATTAACCTGCCTTAAGGAGCAAAGCTAAGTATTAATTATTCTTGTTAAATATATTGTAAATAAACTGTGTTGAGGTGTCACTAACTTTCACTATACATTACTTCCAATATAATTTTTCTACTGTGAACAATCCATTAATAAATTGAATCTGGCCCCAGCACTTGATACCTAATTCCTCTCAATCTCTAAAAACCCAGCCCACTAATGTAAATTAATACTCATTCTTCTGCAAGAACCCAATAACCAATACATCCTCCCAGCACCCATTAGCTACCATATCTGCGTGCATTAACCTTCCCCACTCAGCACTCATTCATTCCCAGCACCCATTAACTTTCCTCTTAGCACCCATTAATCTAATCCATCCAGCGTCCATTAATCCATTCACCTCCAACACCTATTAACTCCCCTCTCAGCACCCATCGAGAAATTCATTAACCAATATACCAACCCCCACCAGCACCTGTTAACCCAGTCACCCCCACCCAGAAGCCATAAAAATCCTTCACTTCATGCAGCTCCTCATTCTTCTTGTGCAATCTGGGAGGTGGGGCTTCTTGTATGACAGTCATACTGGAACTGGACACTGTTGCTGACTTGCAGCACCAGGCATGATGCTGTTGACCACAGGAGATGTAGTACGGAGATCCAGAGGTATCAGCATCCGTGGCTTCTAAGATCCATAACCGCCTCCAGTAGTAAGTATGATAAGGATGTCAGAGACATACTTAATTGTTGTCCCAGGAGGGGCTCACTGCAGCCTATGTGTGGAACCGGTGTACAGTCTCCAAAATGTGGCACTGTTTCCCCCTGAATCAGGGCAGTTGGCGGGTATGTGATGTAACAGGTATCTGGAAAGAACTAGGGCAGAGGTTCCTGAACGTGGCCCTCAAGTCACCCCAACGGTCCAGATTTTAAGTATATCCATACTTAGCCACAGGTGACTTAATTAGTACCTCAGTCAGTTTGATTTAACCATCTGTGCTGAGCCTTGGATATACTTAAAACCTGGGCCGTGGGGGTGCCTCGAGGACCGCATTTGGAAACCTCTGCACTAGTGGATTTGTCTTGTGAGGCCTATTTGTTGGGTGCTGCAGATTGTCCAAAGGGGTCTTTGTGTTGGGTACACTGCCTGTGACTTTCTTCTTCCTGCAGGCCCTATATATAGGGATCTACTACAATAGAATGGCGCTCAGGGTCCCAGCGCCGGAATGCGCTCGACATGCTGCGGATATGGTGGCGCGCCACGCTATTTATTCTTTCTCCAGGGGTGGACACCACAAGAGGGAGAATAGTTGTCGGTATCCTGGCGATCTGTTAATAGTTAGTAGTGATGTGGGCACTGATGTAAAAAAAAAGAAGGTTTTCTTAAGACAGAATCAAGAGGATCAGGTCTTACTGTTTCTGTAATATTGCACAGTCTGATTTCTTTTTTCATATTTATATATTTCTTAAATTCCATTTTATTATGTAGATAATCCATATGTTGATCTACGGTATACTGCGCTTTAAATATTTATTTTATATTTCTTTCCAGTTCAAATCTCTGTGCAGTTCAAACCCTTTCATGCATGAATTATGATAAACTAATGCAATATTTTTTTTTATTTTTTTTTGTGTTTGTTAGTTCTCAGGGCTTATAATAACCAAATAAAAAATATTTTTTTTTATATAAAACCCAAGAAGTTATGCACGTGTCAACCTGAGTGGATATCATGTATCTGTGACATAAAAAATTGCACTAATATCATGGAACAGTATTTTAACCATGAAAGGTTTTTTATGCTTTTTCTCCTGCAAAAAAGTAAGGTAAAATGAAAAACAAATGTGTGGTATGGTTCCAGATAGTTCTTATGTTGCTTACTGGTTTTTTTTTTTCTCCAGAAACAAAAAATCCTCTTAATACAATATTTTTTTTCTGCCTATGTATGGATATATTCATCCAGGAACAAAAATGTCCTCAGTATTTATAACACAAATATTTTCATTTACTTTTTTTTTGTTTACTTTATACCTAGAAAGTTAGCCTTTTTCACAAACTGAATTTGATTGATTTTAATGAGTTTCAAAGCACTACATGGCCAGGGCCCAAGGTACCTGAAGCAGCTTCTGATTCCATACTGGCCCACTCGATTACTGCGATCTGTAGATGAAGGAATTTAGTAGTACCTAGAATCTCCCGTAACTCATCTGGGGGTCGAGCTTTTAGCCATGCGGCTCCGACTCTATGGAACTCACTTCCCCGCACAGTGCGAGAGGCCCCAACTATAGAATCCTTCAAAAATAGACTCATGACATTTCCTGTTTACTCAAGCATTTCCATAATGTCCCTTTAGTACCTACATGCTTTTATGAAAAGCTGTTCTGTACCTCATTTTTCTGTACTATATTATGCTATGTATCGGTAAAGCGCCTTGAGTCCTATTAGAGAAAGAGTGCTATATAAATAAAATTATTACCATTATTATTATTACTATTATTATTATTATTATTATTATTATTATTATTGGTATGATGATATATTTGAAGAATCACTGCGGTGGGGGGGGATGCAGATATAATAGGTGCAGAGAGAGTTAGATTTGGGTGGGTTATTTTGTTTCTGTGCAGGGTAAATACAGGCTGCTTTATTTTTACACTGCAATTTAGATTTCAGTTTGAACACCCCCCACCCAAATCTAGCTCTCTCTGCACATGTTATATCTGCTCCCCCCTGCAGTGCACATGGTTTTGCCCAACTGATTAGAAATTTGCTGCTACGATCAGGTCTGAATTACCCCCAAAGGCACAAGGCACTGCATGCAGTTTTACATGTACAAGCTGCATCGCGGGCAGGGCCGGCCTGAGCCTAATTTTCTGATAAGTGAATATATATTTTGGCGCCCCTTACTGGAATAAATAGGGGCATGGCTTCATAGGGAAGGGGTGTGGCCACATAATAGTACCAATTCACATTACACCACACAGTGGTGTCCATTAGTCACATTACATCACACAGTAGTACCCCTTATACAAGTTACACCACAGTAGAGCCCCTTATACACATTATGCCACAATAAAACCTCTTATAAACATTGTCATGGTATAGCCCTTTATACATGTTACATCACAGTAGAGCCTCTTATACACATTATGCCATGATAGAGCCCTTTATACAAGTTACGCCACAGTAAAGGCTCTTATACACATTATACCATAGTAGAGCATCTTAGACAAATTACACTACAGTAAAGTCTCTTTTACACATTATGCCATGGTAGAGACACTGCAAGAGATAGGGGTGGGGCTGAGTGCACATGGCAAGCAGCTGCAGTGCTGCCAGCTGTAATGCATATTAGCAGCAGTGTATCTGGAAGAGAAAGAGCCAGGTGCACCGCAACTATTGTACATTGCAGCACATATGGTAATGGCATACCTGGCTATAATACCTGCAGAAGGCTCTTATGGGTCCTAGAGTCCAAGGATTCTGTTAATATGATTTTGCATGAGTGGCAGTTCCAGCAGCTCTAGGAGCTCTGGCAACTCAATAGAAGGAGCAGAGATTTGGACAAGATGGTGGCCACCAAAAGACAGGTTACAGGTAAGCCTGGTAAGTCAGATCAGCCATGAGTCAGGGACAGGGGGAGGAAGCTCAGACAAAGGAGCTGGCAGTGGGAAGAAACAACAAAGCAGACTCAGCCACAGTGAAACCTGCTTATTAACCTGCTGTATAGGCTGCAGTGGTGATCGAGTGCTTGGGACCACCTCCCCACAGTTGCCGCCAGCCGGCGTGGGAGAGCGAGTAAATACCAGGAGGGAGAGCCACAGCTAGGTTACCTCCAGTGTGGCTGCGGGTTGTGGGATACAGATTGAGTGACAGTACTCACTGTCACTGACTGCAGGTGTGCCTTAATCAGTGTGGCGCTCTATGCAGCTGTGTACCCAGAGTATGCATCGGGCTGGCCCTGATCGTGACATCTGTTAGCATGTTTTGCATCTGTAAGCTTTGGCTAGTGATTTCCCACACAGAACTTTGATTTCCAGGGCTGCCATTATGCAGCTGTTACATTCTTGGGGGGTAAATAATCACAGATACATACATTCAAATGGGAACATCAATGCCATTTCCCTGCATTGGTTATAAGGCACAATGGGGGTAATTCAGAGTTGATCGCAGCAGCAGATTTGTTAGCAGTTGAGCAAAACCATTTGCACTGCAGGGGGAGCAGATATAACATTTGCAGAGAGAGTTAGATTTGGGTGGGTTATTTTGTTTCTTTGCAGTGTAAATACTGGCTGCTTTATTTTTACACTGCAATTTAGATTTCAGTTTGAACACACCCCACCCAAATCTAAAGGGAGGTATACACGGGAGAGATGTGTGCCGAGCGAACCGCTCAGCACACATCTCTCCCGCCGCTCAGCACAGCGCGATGTGTGCTGAGCGATGCGGGGGGAGGACGGGGGGCGCTCACTTCACCCAGCGGGTGAAGTGAGCGACCCGCTAGATTGGCCTGCATGCAGGCTCAATCTAGCAGCGGCGATAGCGATGTGCGGGGCTGCGCATCGCTATTGCTGAGGGGGGCTACACACGAGTGATCTGTGCTTAAAATCTAAGCAATCTAGTCAGATTGCTTAGATTTTAAGCATGGATCTCTCTGTGAGTACCCCCCCCTTAACTCTCTCTGCACATGTTTTATCTGCCCCCCCTGCAGTGCACAAGGTTTTGCCTAACTGCTAACAAATTTGCTGCTGCGATCAACTCTGAATTAGGCCCAATGGGGGTAATTCCAAGTTGATCGCAGCAGGATTTTTTATAGCAAATGGGCAAAACCATGGCCCTCATTCCGAGTTGTTCGCTCGCTAGCTGCTTTTAGCAGCTTTGCACACGCTAAGCCTCCGCCTACTGGGAGTGAATCTTAGCTTTGCAGAATTGCGAACGAAAGATTCGCATAATTGCGAATAGAAATTTCTTTGCAGTTTCTGAGTAGCTCGGGACTTACTCTGCCACTGCGATCAGTTCAGTCAGTTTCGTTCCTGGTTTGACGTCACAAACACACCCAGCGTTCGCCCAGACACTCCCCCGTTTCTCCAGCCACTCCCGCGTTTTTCCCAGAAACGGCAGCGTTTTTCCGCACACACCCATAAAACGGCCAGTTTCCGCCCAGAAACACCCACTTCCTGTCAATCACACTCCGATCACCAGAACGATGAAATTTCTTCGTTAAGCCGTGAGTAAAATACCTAACTTTTTGGCAAATTTACTTGGCGCAGACGCACTGCGAACATTGCGCATGCGCAGTTTGCGACAAATCGCTCCGTTGCGAAAACCACTAACGAGCGAACAACTCGGAATGAGGGCCCATGTGCACTGCAGGGGAGGCAGATATAACATGTACAGAAAGAGTTAGATTTGGGTGAGTTATTTTATTTCTGTGCAGGCTAAATACTGGCTGCTTTATTTTTACACTGCAAATTAGATTGCAGATTGAACACACCCCACCCACATCTACTCTCTCTGCACATGTTATATCTGCCTCCCCTGCAGTGCACATGGTTTTGCCCAATTGCTATCAAAAATCCTGCTGCGATCAACTTGGAATTACCCCCAATGATCCCTATGGCTACATGCATTTTAAATAAAGTTTCTCAGGGCCACTTACAGTATATGGAACCTCTTGTAAAGCACAATACACAAATTCTGCAAAATACAGGTTGAGTATCCCTTATCCAAAATGCTTGGGACCAGAAGAATTTTGGATATTGGATTTTTCCGTATTTTGGAATAATTGCATATCATAATAAGATATCATGGTGATGGGACCCAAGTCTAAGCACAGAATGCATTTGTCTCATATACACATTATACACACAGCCTGAAGGTCATTTTAGCCAATATTTTTAGTAACTTTGTGCATTAAACAAAGTGTGTGTACAGGGACGGATTGGGAAACAAAAGTGGCCATGGAAAAAATTCTAAAAGTGGCCTCATGTGGGCGGCACCAAATTAAATGTAGGCGGAGCCAATACCAAAGTAGGCGGGATTAATACTTAAAAATGTAATGTACATGGAATTACACCAACAAAAGGCAGAGCATGTTATATTAGCTTGATGTAACACATTCAAAAGTTTAGAAAGTATTGTGTTGTAGCAGAAGTAGTTAAGAAATTAAAACTGGGGTGACATTTAATCCTCTGCAAACTCGCTAAATAAATTGTAAAGTAATATTCTGTTACAGTGGTTCTCAAGCTGGGTCCTCATGGGCGCAAGCAGGGGTGCCATGATAGTGGCTACCAATCATAAAACAAGCAATCAGAAGCCACATGCAGTCACTGAACTAAGAATAACATCTAAGCCCAATTTACCGAACTTAATTGTCAAAATTTATCAATAAGAAACTCTTGGACAAGGGGTGTCATATATAAAAAAAAACGATACTCTAATGCACTGTGATTCAAGAAAGTTTGGGAACTACTGCTTTTTGCATCACACAGTCCATGTTGTTTAAGCAGTTTAGTATTAAAAAACCTTCTTCCCCATTACAGAATAGCCCACACTACAGAATATCCCCTAGACAAATCTCCATACATAGCATACTCATAATCAACTACGCATAGCATATAAATAGCCAACATACATAGCATATACGTGGCATACCCCTAAAAAACCTGACACAGGGCAGGATCACGGTACATCCCGCCACTTATCGCATTGATACAAATCGCATATGTACTAACATATGTGATTAGTATCACAAAGGACAGCTCTCCCAATAAGAGCTGTCCTTTATGATTCGCTGCGGCTGCTGGATTTTTGAATCTATGACCTGGGAGTCTGTCTGCACATGCGCAGACAGGCAGCAGCCGTGGGGGATGTTGGGCGGGTTGTGTGACAGAACCCTCCCACATCGCATTGCGGAAGAAGCCCCTTAGGCTTCTACAGGATAATGCCAGCAAAAGCTGGTGTTACCCTGCATGGCGAAGACCCAGAAAACAGGGTTTTTTCCGCATTTTCATTTTAGTACAGATGGAGTATTCATTATCTTGGCTCCCTGTGTATCTTGGCTCCCTGTGTGACTGGGCGCACCTAGTCACTGTGAGCTTCTCTGCCTGGACAGAGACGCTCTGAATGGGAAGCGGCTCGTGCACTCCCGGCGTGACTAGGCGGACGGATCGCCTAGTCACACCGGGAGTGCATCCCTGCGCCTCAGCCAACAAAGATAATGCTGGCTCCATCTGTACATCCCACCCATAGCATGTGCATAGCAGATACATGAACAACTAAACATAGCATACTCATAATATATACATATCTAACACAGAATGGACATAGCAAATAAATAACCATGTATACCTTGAATGTACACAGCATATACATAATCAACAATACATAGCAACCTGAATTAGCATATACATAACTAGCTATATAACCAACTATTAGAGCATATACATACCCTTATAGACCCCCTGCCCCCTCAAGACAGATCTACATTAACCCTCCATCCATGTACCACAAGACGACTTTGGTGGGTAATTCAGAGCTGATCGTAGATGTGCCAAATTTAGCACATCTACAATCAGATTCTCAGACATGCGGGGGGACGCCCAGCACAGGGCTAGTCTGCCCCGCATGTCTGGCTCTACCCCCCCACCCCCACCCCCACAAGGGTGCAAAAGCATCGCATGGCAGCCATGGTGGGAATCTAACCCATGAATACAATCTGTTCCCTCCCTTAAAAACAGCAATGTTAAGTTCACTTCAATACCCCTTTTTCACCAACCAGCATATAACACGGGTTATTGCACATGAGTGCACATAACCTGTGTTGCTGGTTTGTGTAAAAGGGCCGAGTTGGAATAATCCGGGTCAAGTGACCCGGTATTCCAACTTGGGTAGCTTGCAGGGTTGAACCTGGTAAGCTGTGCTAGGTAAACGGAAGCTGGGTTGATGTGCCCCGGCTCCCGTTCAGTGTATGGAAGGGCGGCGCTGGGAGACCATGTGATCTTCCAGTGCCGCCCTAGCCGCATCACTGGCAACGTCACCAACCCGGCAATATGCTGGGTTGGTGACTGCAGCAGGAAAGGGGGCTGATGCGGGTCGCAGCTGGGTAGCACCTGTGTCAGGCTCCCCGCTGTGACCCGCATTTCTAGGTGTAAAAGGGGTATACCACATCCTCCCCAATACCCCTCTCCTTTAACACACACCCCTTCTCAATTGGCCAGAAGACTTCCCATGACAGCACCATCCATATCCCATCTACTTTAACCCCCCCCCCCCCCCCCACACCTCCATATCCCTTTTCCTTAGCATGTCAGCTAATCGAATATTCATATTCCGGTAAACTACGAGCATCTCATCATCACCATTTCCACTTCCTCCAAAATACCAGCAAACACCCCCCTTCCCCCCCCGAAATTATGTGCCTTCCTTCCAAATGCCAGCCTTCTTCAGCTCTTCATCCCCATATGGCTTCCCAACATACCCCTTCTCCCCCATATATACATATAAATATGCCAACTCTCCTAAAATCCTAAAAGGCCCCTTCCTCAACATAACTTCAACCCCCATATAACCTGCTCAACAGACCAACTGACCCTACCCCCACATGCCCCTTCTCAACAGAGCAACTTTTCCACCCCAAATTTTCCCTCACCATCAGTGCCCCAGTAACTCTGATGCCCCCCCCCACCCTGCCCCCAGCCTCTGTGCACTCCCCCGTTACAACACTGAACCCGCACCCACAACGCACAGTCACCCCCGCCGCTGCCCCATGCATCACCAGCTGTCTGCATACTCACACATTGTGCCGTCTTGTGCAAGCGATGAGCAGCAGATAAAGCAGCCCCGATGCCCGCTGTCACGCAGAGAGCGCGGTATCTGCGGCCGCCGCCTTCCCCCCTTGCTGGCTGGGATATAGGAGAGTCCCCCACGCTGCAGCTGGGAGTCCGTGACACACGGCTCCTTGCAGACACATGGTGGGGCGGAGCCTGTTCTCCCAGCAGCTGAAGGCCGCGCGCACAGAGAGGGGAGGGGGGGCACATAAGACTGTCCTGCCACACCGCTCGGCCCACCGGGGTACTCCCCGGTAGGCACAATGGCCAATCCGGCCCTGTGTGTGTACATTCACACAAATCATTTATGTTTCATATACACCTTATACACACAGCCTGAAGGTAATTTAATACAATATTTTTAATAACTTTGTGTATTAAACAAAGTTTGAGTACATTGAGCCATCAGAAAACAAAGGTTTCACTATCTCACTCAAAAAAGTCTGTATTTCGGAATATTCCGTATTTCGAATATTTGGATATGGGATACTCAACCTGTATAAGAGTCTTTTCTTCAACAAGTAGATCTTACTAACTTTGGGGCTCATTTACATTTGGATGTAAGTCATTTTTATGACACGCCTCTCAGATGTAGCAGTACACGTCCGCACTGATAGGTGTTACTTTCACATCTCCTTGAAATGCTTTTTCAAAAGTAGGGTTCTGTTGTATAACCTGGACAGGGTCAAGGTCTGCAGATGCATGAGTGGAACATCAACTGTCAGTGCAGTGCTATACGCTGGAAGTCCAGCTGCACTAAGTGAGTTTAATAATTCCACTCGTACTGTACAGTATAGTCATTTTGGACGGTTCGTTATTGGGTGACCGGCGGTAAGGAGACTGGCGGTCACCATACCAACGCTTGGATCCTGTCTGTCAGATGGCCAGTGGCGGGGGGAGCGCAACAAAGCACCTTGCGGGCTCTCTGCGCGCCACACAGCAGGGCATGCCACAGGTTTTATCCCCACTCTATGGGAATAGTCCCTGTTGGTTGGCATGTCAACCGGCGGGCTAGTCAGTGTTTGGGATGCCGGCACCGGTATTGTGACCGCCGGTCACATAACTGCATCCTTTTTGGACTTGAGGAGCCTGCACACTGCAAGCGTCTGGTTTTTCATTTATTGTTCCTCTCCCTGATGTTAGATCGAGACCATACATACCTCAGTCCTTTTCTAGGTCACTAAGCTATACAATAGTGAAAATGCGATATAAATTCATACAGTAGTTTTTGTGTGATGCCAGAACATAGACAGACTTAATTTCACTTTTTTTTTTTTCTGTCTCGATGGCCCCTAAATAGTCCCTAGAAGTATAATTCTCAAAAACAAAAAATGTTTATGTACAGACACAACCCTTAAAGTTTTATTATATGTATATATTTGTATTGTAGGGTGTCCCTATTATCTTTGGCTATGTAAGGCTTTGTATGAACCCAATTTGCACTGTTATGTTGTTTATTACTGTTACAGTGTTTCAGTGATAACCTCATTTAAGGACAAAACGATTAAAAAAATCAGTGTAAATCTGGAAAAAAAAAACATAATCCGATTGGTCCGATTCTGCATATGCTGCAGCAGTGATTTTCAACCACTGTGCCATGGAGCAGTCTCCAGGTGTGACACCATAGAAGCAGAGCCAGGCCTGTCAGTGTTTTGCCGCTACTGAGGACCTGGAATGAGCAATACTGGTGGGTTTAGTGGTTACAGATCCAGTTCTTATTTTGGCCCCACGCAGTGTTGGGCTCTTCTGGCTTACACAGATATGGCTCAGGTGCAGGGCCAGCAACAGCAATGTTTGAGCCCAGTACACTGACATCTCTGGGGCCCCCTTGACCCCCCCTTAACTTGGCAGAGGGGAGCTTTGAAAAAAACACAGTATATTTATCTCTCTCTCTCATCCTTAGGTTCAGTTATATGGTAGGGGACAGGATTTGCTTCTGCTTGTGCACATATGTTACGATTGCCAGCCACCGGCACTGGTTTTGCCTATAACACTAACTATAAATATTTTGAATTGGTCCTGGACCACCAATCCAAGGCACCCCTGCAAGTGTCCTGAGGCACCTCAGGGTGCCACAGCACACAGTTTGAGGACCACTGGTCTAGTGTGTACCCAGTTTAATTATTGCAGCAGTTCTGTGGGTTACAGCTCCCAGCTCTACTTCTGCAAAAAATGCAACAATGGGGTATATTAACTAAAATTCGTATTTTCCCGTTTGAGGTCAAAGTTCAATCACGAATGACATCGAAAGTGTAAATATGCAACTTTTTGAATTTAGTACGACTAATTTACTAAGCTGCCGTATTCTGCATTTTAGGTTTTACCGATGTCAATCGTTTTTTTAGGCAGTGTTTTACGTGAGTGACTTGTAAAACACTGCCGACTTTAATACAATGAATCTCGGCCGGATCTGAGAAATCCGTGCTGGGCTTCATTGTGCACCTTGTTTAAAAAAAAAAACAGTGTTAAAAATTTTTTAAAAATTGCGTGGGGTCCCCCCTCCTAAGCCAAACCAGCCTCGGGCTCTTTGAGCCGATCCTGGTTGCAAAAATATAGGGAAAAAAATGATAGAGGTTCCCCCATATTTAAACAACCAGCACCGGGCTCTGCGCCTGGTCCTGGTTCCAAAAATACGGGGGACAAAAAGCGTAGGGGTCCCCCGTATTTCTGAAACCAGCACCGGGCTCCACTAGCCAGATACATAATGCCACAGCCGGGGGACACTTTTATATAGCTCCCGGCGGCCCTGGCATTACATAACCAACTAGTCACCCCTGGCCGGGGTACCCTGGAGGAGTGGGGACCCCTTCAATCAAGGGGTCCCCCCCCCTCCAGCCACCCAAGGACCAGGGGTGAAGCCCGAGGCTGTCCCCCCCCATCCAAGGGCTGCGGATGGGAGGCTGATAGCCGTTGTGTAAAAAAATGAATATGGTTTTTAGTAGCAGTACTACAAGTCCCAGCAAGCCTCCCCCGCAAGCTGGTACTTGGAGAACCACAAGTACCAGCATGCGGAGGAAAACCGGGCCCGCTGGAACCTGTAGTACTACTACTAAAAAAATACCCCAATAAAAACATAAGATACACACCTTGAAAGTATAACTTTAATGCATACATACACACCTCCATATACACATACTTACCTTATGTTTACACGAGGGTCGGTCCTCTTCTCCATGTAGAATCCATGGGGTACCTGTGGAAAAAATTATACTCACATACTCCAGTGTAGAAGCCTCTTCTTCTTTTAATCCATTTGTAATCCAGGTACTTGTCAAAATAAAAAAAACGGACACCCGACCTCGCACTGAAAGGGGCCCCATGTTTTCACATGGGACCCCTTTCCCCGAATGCCAGAAACCCCCTCTGACTTAAGTCTAAGAGGGTTCCATCAGCCAATCAGGGAGCGCAACATTGTGGCACCCTCCTGATTGGCTGTGTGCTCCTGTAGTGTATGACAGGCAGCACACGGCATTGTTACAATGTAGCGCCTATACGCTCCATTATAACCAATGGTGGGAACTTTGTGGTCAGCGGTTGACCGAAAGTAACCTCACCGCTGACCACAAAGTTCCCACCATTGGTTACAATGGAGCGCATAGGCGCTACATTGTAACACTGCCGTGTGCCGCCTGTCATACAGTACAGGAGCACACAGCCAATCAGGAGGGTGCCACAATGTGGCGCTCCCTGATTGGCTGATGGTACCCTCTTAGACTTAAGTCAGAGGGGGTTTCTGGCATTCGGGGAAAGGGGTCCCATGTGAAAACATGGGGCCCCTTTCAGTGCGAGGTCGGGTGTCCGTTTTTTTATTTTGACAAGTACCTGGATTACAAATGGATTAAAAGAAGAAGAGGCTTCTACACTGGAGCATGTGAGTATAATTTTTTCCACAGGTACCCCATGGATTCTACATGGAGAAGAGGACCGACCCTCGTGTGAACATAAGGTAAGTATGTGTATATGGAGGTGTGTATGTATGCATTAAAGTTATACTTTTAAGGTGTGTGTATTATGTTTTTATTGGGGTATTTTTTTAGTAGTAGTACTACAGGTACCAGCGGGCCCGGTTTTCCTCCGCATGCTGGTACTTGTGGTTCTCCAAGTACCAGCTTGCGGGGGAGGCTTGCTGGGACTTGTAGTACTACTACTAAAAACAATATTCATTTTTTTACACAACGGCTATCAGCCTCCCATCCGCAGCCCTTGGATGGGGGGGACAGCCTCGGGCTTCACCCCTGGTCCTCGGGTGGCTGGAGGAGGGGGACCCCTTGATTGAAGGGGTCCCCACTCCACCAGGGTACCCCGGCCAGGGGTGACTAGTTGGTTATGTAATGCCAGGGCCGCCGGGAGCTATATAAAAGTGTCCCCCGGCTGTGGCATTATGTATCTGGCTAGTGGAGCCCGGTGCTGGTTTCAGAAATACGGGGGACCCCTACGCTTTTTGTCCCCCGTATTTTTGGAACCAGGACCAGGCGCAGAGCCCGGTGCTGGTTGTTTAAATATGGGGGAACCTCTATCATTTTTTTCCCCATATTTTTGCAACCAGGACCGGCTCAAAGAGCCCGAGGCTGGTTTTGCTTAGGAGGGGGGATCCCACGCAATTTTTTTAAAAAAAATAAACACTTTCCCATCCCCTTCCCACTGATAAACATGCACGGATCTCATGGATCCGTGCATGCCTATCCAAACACGGGATAAAAAAGCAGGTCTGGTTTTTTTTTAGCACTTTTTCACGAATTGTATTTCTGCACGGCAGTGTTTGGCTATTGTCGGCAGTGTTTGTGATTTGCACTTTTTAGTAAAATTACCGATTTCTACCAAATTGCAGGCGTATTTGACCGATGGTGTATTGATTCGTGATTTTTTCCTAAGACTTCCAAAATATTACGAATGCCCTCATCACTGCCGAGATTTTTGCTTAGTAAATTACCGAAATGACACTTTGAAGAAAAAACGGCATCTCGGTCAAAATCGGGACCTTAGTAAATATACCCCAATGTAATTTGAGTGACAAACTGCAGAGATTAACCCTTTCTGTGACTGCTGCACAGGGATCACGCAACCTCTATTCATAGGGCTGAATTCACTTAGGGGAGAAGTTCTCGCCCCGCAAAGAAGTGCAAGTATATACCGCATTTACGGTACCATTGGATTCGCAGATATTTTCTTGCAAAACACTATATACATAGAAACACTGATTTTTACTGCAGGCATTAGGGTTAGTTTAGGGGTATGGGTCAGGGCCAGCAATAGAAATCTTGGGGCCCAGTACACTGATATCTCTGGGGCCCCCTCAACCCCCCTTAACTTGGCAGAGGGGATCTTTAAAAAAAAATGGAGTCTTTGACTCAGACTGTCAGTGAGCCTTGCAGGTGGTTTTCATACTGGGCTACCCTGCTCTTCAGTGGCAGTGGCAGGAACATACAGAAATGCGCCCGCGCAGCAACATGCATAATAATGGCAATACAGTATGGACCACAGGGACTGGACAAAGTGATGGGGTAAAAGGAGGGGGGAGGGTTTAGGGGGCCTGCTAATAGTTTTCCTGCCTAAATTGAGCAGTTGGAACATACACTTTAATTAGCAATATTGGCACTGTGGCCTCATTATTTCTATCCTTAATACTTGGGGCCCCCCTGAATCTCAGGGCCCTGCACAAATGTCACCTTTGTCCCCCCCTGTGGCCGGGCCTGCTCAGGCGTTACCTATGGAGAAGCTGCCACATGACATCCTAGGACATACACCATGCATCACCATTAAATTTGAGTGTGCCTGTCACACGCCAGAGGCGGCTTTCGCCGCGCTTACCCCTGCGTGCTTGCTGGTCTGTGTTGTGGTCTCCGCCTTCGGTGGTCCACGGGCTCCGGCGTCTGGCTGGCGCGGCTCCCGGCGGTTCTCCGGGGCAGGGGTGCCGCCATGACACCCGGCATCACGTGGGCGGGGAGCAGTTGATGTCATCAGACTGTTCCGCTAATCCAGCGGAGGCTGGAGATTCAAAGTCAGACGCTGGGCAGAGCCTCGGTGCCTGAGTATCGTCTCTTTTCTGAAGTGGATGCCAGAGCTCCCGTACGCAGTGTGTTTTCCAGCAGCTTTACTCCTGTGCACTTAGCATTCAGGGTGCCTTCCTGCAGCACAGTCTCCAGTGATCCGGGCAACTAGTGCGTTCCTCTGCAGTGCAGTTGCCAGCGCTCCCTGGATTCAGCAAGACCTGCGGGCCGAACCAACCTTAGTGCTTCCAGCAATCAGTGTCATTTATCACCGCTCACAAGTTCTTCATTCATCAGTGTCCTTAAACACCGCTCACCAATTTTTCAGTGTCATTTATCATCGCTCACAAGTTCTTCATTCATCAGTGTCCTTAAACACCGCTCACCAATTCTTCAGCGTCATTTATCATCGCTCACAAGTTCTTCATTCATCAGTGTCCTTAAACACCGCTCACCAATTCTTCAGTGTCATTTATCATCGCTCACAAGTTCTTCATTCATCAGTGTCCTTAAACACCGCTCACCAATTCTTCAGTGTCATTTATCCTCGCTCACAAGTTCTTCATTCATCAGTGTCTTTAAAACAGGCATGTCCAAACTGCGGCCCTCCAGCTGTTGAGAAACTACACATCCCAGCATGCTTTGAAACAGCTTTAGCATTCTCTGACAGCAAAACTGTGTCAGGGCATGCTGGGATATGTAGTTTTACAACAGCTGGAGGGCCGCAGTTTGGACATGCCTGCTTTAAAACATCGTTCACCAATTCTTCAGTGTCATTTATCATCGCTCACAAGTTCTTCATTCTTCAGTGTCTTTAAAACATCGCTCACAAATTCTTCAGTGTCCTTCATCATTGCTCATGAATTCTTACGTAACTTTTTGACATTGCCTACAAGTTCACGTACTTTCATGTGCCACTGTATTGCTCCCTTCCCTTAATAAAGTTCCTCAGCATTCTTTTACCAAACCTAACTATTAGAGTCTTGTATGAGGAAATCCTATATCCGACCATCCCTGCTCCGACCTACCTGTGGTTCCTTTTCCCGACCATCGGAAGAACCCCCGAGTCCACAACATCCCCAACCCAGGTCATTGACAGTATACTCAGGCCCCATGGACCCGGGGGTTCGGAACCCAGAGGCAAGTGCCATCCAGGATCTGGTTTCCCGAGTTCAAAGTCAGGAGACGGCACAAAGCCAAGTGATGCAGTATCTCCAGGAGTTATCTGGTCGGCTGGATCAAATTCAAGCTTCTTTGGCTTCAGTAGTCCCGGCTCCAGCTCCAGTACCCACTCCAGTAGTTGTCCCTGGTAATGTTCAATCCTTGCCCGGAACAAGGTCATGCCTCCAGCTTCCCACTCCCTCTCGCTATAACGGGAATCCAAAGAATTGCCGTGGTTTTCTCAACCAATGCGAGGTACATTTTGAACTTCTGTCACACAACTTCCCCACAGATTGGTCCAAGGTGGCATACATTATTTCCTTGCTTGAAGGTTCAGCGTTGGATTGGGTGTCTCCGTTATGGGAGCGTTCTGACCCGTTGGTTTCCAGTTACACCAACTTTATCACGTCATTCCGTAGGATCTTCGATGAGCCCGGCAGAACGACCGCTGCTTCTTCGGATTTGCTCCGAGTCCGACAGGGCTCCCGTTCAGTGGGACAGTATGTGACTCTTTTCCAAACCATAGCTTTGGAACTGCGCTGGAATAATGATGCTCTCCGGGCCGCTTTCTGGAATGGGCTCTCTGACCGTCTAAAGGACGAACTGATCACTAGGGACTTGCCAGATTCCTTAGAAGAGTTGATCTCACTCTGTGTAAAGGTGGATCTTCGTATGCAGGAACGAGGTGGTGAACGTAGTCGGACTGAACGATCCAGATTCCGGTCTCTCACAACTAAGCAAACGATCACTCCAAGTCCAGACGAACCTATGCAAATTAATCGATCTCGGCTGTCCCCGGAAGAACGACAGCGCCGTCGTGAGGGTAGACTCTGCCTCTACTGTGGAGCTGCGGATCACTTTCTTAAGTTTTGTAAGTCCCGTCCGGGAAACGGGCAGTCCTAGCTTGTTCCGGATGAGTCGAGTTAGGGGTTACATCTAAACCTTCTCCGACAGTGGACTGTTTACTCTCCGTGTCTTTTTTTCCTGGGTCTATAGCCAAACCTGTTAAGGCCCTGCTGGACTCCGGGGCTGCTGGGAATTTTGTTTCTCTTTCTTGTGTTCAAAAACTGGGTTTACAGTTACAATCCGTCGAACGACCTATTACGCTGACTGCCATTAATGGTACCCAAATTTCTAATGGTCTTATTTCAAGTCGCACAGTGCCAATCAAACTGCAGGTTGGAGTTCTACATCAAGAACATCTGGAGTTCCTAGTGATTCGGGAGATGCCTCACGATCTGGTTCTTGGTCTTCCTTGGCTTAAGGTACTCAACCCTCATGTCGACTGGAAGTCGTCACAAATAATATCTTGGAGTTCATTCTGTCATTCTAATTGTCTCACTCCTGTCTATCCGCTCCGTGTATCTTCCAAGTCGGATGAGGAGCTCATTCCGGAGGCCTATCGGGAGTTCGCAGACGTGTTTTCGGAACAGGCGGACGATCAGTTACCACCCCATAGACCCTGGGACTGTCCCATTGAGCTCATCCCAGGGAAGATGCCACCCCGGGGGCGCATTTATCCTTTGTCATTGCCTGAGACCCAAGCCATGTCGGACTATATCAAGTCTAATCTGCAGAAAGGATTCATTCGCCCCTCTTCTTCTCCGGCGGGAGCCGGCTTCTTCTTTGTGAAGAAGAAGGACGGAGGGTTGAGGCCGTGCATTGACTACCGCGGCTTAAATGAGATCACCATTAAGAACAAATATCCTTTGCCGCTCATCACTGAACTATTTGATAGGGTTCGCGGAGCCCATGTCTTCACGAAGCTCGACTTAAGGGGAGCTTATAATTTGATTCATATTCGACAGGGGGACGAATGGAAGACGGCCTTCAATACCAGGGACAGGCATTACGAATATCTGGTAATGCCGTTTGGGCTCAGTAATGCCCCTGCCGTCTTCCAAGGTTTTGTGAATGAAATCTTCCGAGATATATATATGGTATGGTATACTTGGATGACATTCTGATATTTTCTAAGAATCTCACGGAGCATAGAATTCAGGTCAAGGAGGTACTTCTTCGTCTATGAAGGAATCATCTCTATGGTACGATCTCCATATGTACCGTTGAGGTTCCTTCAATTCCATTTCTTGGTTACGTCATCTCAGGTACGGAGCTTCGCATGGATCCGGAAAAACTCACTGCTATTCGGGACTGGACTCAGCCTCTTTCTTTGAAAGCGGTGCAAAGATTTCTGGGTTTTGCGAATTACTACCGGAAATTCATAAAGGGATTCTCTACCATTGTGGCACCTATTACTGCCCTAACCAAAAAGGGGTCTGACCCAAGTCACTGGTCTTCTGAAGCTGTAGCAGCGTTCGCCCAGTTGAAAGCAGCCTTTATGTCCGCTCCGGTACTCCAGCAACCACATTTTTCAAAACCATATTTCTTGGCGGTCGATGCTTCCTCGGTCGGCATCAGTGCCGTGCTCTCACAGTACTCCTCTGACGGGAAGTTGTATCCATGTGGTTTCCATTCTCGCAAGTTCTCTCCTGCTGAACGAAACTACACCATCGGAGATCAGGAACTCTTGGCAATAAAATCTGCCCTGGAAGAATGGAGATATCTATTGGAAGGTGCTAAACACCTAATTACGATTTATACCGATCACAAGAACTTGCTGTATCTCAAGACAGCCCAGTGCTTGAATCCCCATCAAGCTAGATGGGCACTCTTCTTCACTCGATTCTCGTTTGTCATCAAGTACCGGTCCGGGACGCTTAACACCAAAGCTGATACTTTATCTCGCTCCTTGACTGCTTCAGATGAGGAGAACCCCGTTGGAAAGGCTTTGATTCTCAGTCCAGTTTCTATTTCAGCAGCTCCCACCGCTCTGGGCCCTCCTCCTGGGAGAATGTCTGTGCCAGCTAAATTTCAACCAAGGTTGTTGCAGTGGGCTCATATTTCCGAGTTTTCTGGTCATCCTGGAGTTCAAAAGATGTGGGAGTTTCTACGAAGATCTTACTGGTGGGACACTATGAAGAAGGATATTCAAAGTTATGTCAACTCATGTCCTCAGTGTGCTCAGCACAAAATTCTTCATTTGCCTCCTGCGGGGTTGTTGCATCCACTGTCCATTCCTAAGAGGCCTTGGACCCATATCTCTATGGACTTTGTCACTGAATTGCCTCTCTCCAAGGGTCACAATACCGTCTGGGTAATTATTGACCGTTTCTCTAAGATGGCATATTTTGTACCTTTGACCGGGTTACCATCAGCTCCCAAGTTGGCTTTGTTATTTATCTGGGAACATTTCCGCCTGCACGGGTTACCACAGGAAATAGTCTCTGATCGGGGGAAGGGGGTACAGTTCACTGCAAGATTCTGGAGAGCCCTCTGTATAGCCTTACAAATAAAACTCAAGTTTTCATCCGCTTACCATCCACAAACCAATGGGCAAACTGAACGCGTCAATCAAGATTTAGAGACTTTTCTCCGTGTTTATCTCTCTCCCTCGCAAGATGATTGGGTGGAACTGTTGCCATGGGCCGAGTTTGCCCATAATCATCTGTACCACTCTTCAACCGGTGAGTCCCCATTTTTCATTAATTATGGATTTCATCCCCAAGTTCCAGAATTACCCATTTGTCCTCCGGAGGATGTTCCTGCTGCAGCCTCTACTCTCCGGCACTTCAGTCAAATTTGGACTCGAGTCCATGCTAACCTCAAGAGAGTCCCCAGCCGTTATAAGTTCTTTGCGGATAGGAAGCGACGAGCAGCTCCCCAATATAAGGTTGGTGACAGGGTATGGCTCTCTACCCACAATCTTCGGTTAAGGGTGCCCACTATGAAGTTCGCTCCGAGGTTTATTGGTCCTTATCCCGTGTTACAAGTCCTGAACCCGGTTGTCTGCAAATTGGGATTGCCTTCCCACCTCCGGATACCAAATTCCTTCCATGTCTCTCTCCTTCGCCCCCTTATTTTAAACCGGTTCCATTCAAAGTCCCCGAGGCCAACCTCTGCAGAGACTGAAGCTGGAACGGACTTTGAAATCAAAGCTATTCTTGACTCTCGTTATCTTCACAAGAATCTACAGTATTTGGTGGAGTGGAAAGGTTTTGGCCCCAAGGAGAGGAGCTGGGTCAAGGCTACGGAAGTTATGGCTCCCCGACTGGTGCGGATCTTCCATTCCAAACATCCAACAAAACCTGGGAAGTGACCGGGGGCCACTCCTGGAGGAGGGGGTACTGTCACACGCCAGAGGCGGCGTTTGCCGCGCTTACCCCTGCGTGCTTGCTGGTCTGTGTTGTGGTCTCCGCCTTCGGTGGTCCACGGGCTCCGGCGTCTGGCTGGCGCGGCTCCCGGCGGATCTCCGGGGCAGGGGCGCCGCCATGACACCTGGCATCACGTGGGCGGGGAGCAGGTGACGTCATCAGACTGTTCCGCCAATCCAGCGGAGGCGGGAGATTCAAAGTCAGACGCCGGGCAGAGCCTCGGTGCCTGAGTATCGTCTCTTTTCTGAAGTGGATGCCAGAGCTCCCGTACGCAGTGTGTTTTCCAGCAGCTTTACTCCTGTGCACTTAGCATTCAGGGTGCCTTCCTACAGCACAGTCTCCAGTGATCCGGGCAACTAGTGCGTTCCTCTGCAGTGCAGTTGCCAGCGCTCCCTGGATTCAGGAAGGCCTGCGGGCCGAACCAAACTTAGTGCTTCCAGCGTTCAGTGTCATTTATCACCGCTCACAAGTTCTTCATTCCTCAGTGTCCTTAATCACCGCTCACCAATTCTTCAGTGTCATTTATCATCGCTCACAAGTTCTTCATTCATCAGTGTCCTTAAACACCGCTCACTAATTCTTCAGTGTCATTTACAATCGCTCACAAGTTCTTCATTCATCAGTGTCCTTAAACACTGCTCACCAATTCTTCAGTGTCATTTATCCTCGCTCACAAGTTCTTCATTCATCAGTGTCCTTAAACACCGCTCACTAATTCTTCAGTGTCCTTTACAATCGCTCACAAGTTCTTCATTGATCAGTGTCTTTAAACACCGCTCACCAATTCTTCAGTGTCATTCACCATCGCTCACAAGTTCTTCATTCATCAGTGTCTTTAAACATTGCTCACAAATTCTTCAGTGTCATTTATCATCGCTCACAAGTTCTTCATTCTTCAGTGTCTTTAAAACATCGCTCACAAATTCCTTCATCATTGCTCATGAATTCTTCAGTAACTTTTTGACATTGCCTACAAGTTCACGTTCTTTCATGTGCCGCTGTATTGCTCCCTTCCCTTAATAAAGTTCCTCAGCATTCTTTTACCAAACCTAACTATTAGAGTCTTGTATGAGGAAATCCTATATCCAACCATCCCTGCTCCGACCTACCTGTGGTTCCTTTTCCCGACCATCGGAAGAACCCCCGAGTCCACAACATCCCCAACCCAGGTCAGTGACAGTGCCTTGGTAATATTTAAATCTTGCTCAGTGTGCCGCGAGTTGTAAAAGGTTGAAAACCTCTGTGCTACAGTGTCGTCACCATGTTGTTATAAAAACGCCCCAAAAATGCCGAAACACGTGCATTGGTGGAGGGGCCGATGGAGGGGCCCCAGTTTGTTACCCTTCCCCAGTTTGCCCGTGCTGTAGCCATTGGAAGGGGCGCCATCTTCACAATGATCTCTTTGGGAAGATGGCACCGCACATAGAAAACAAAGACCCTGGCACTGCTCCTGATTGACCGCCGGTCCATGAGCTCTGTTTGGCTCACGAACCAGTGTCTGCTTTAAGAGACCCGCGCCGCTGGTTGAGACCGGACTGAGGAGCAGGAGAGGCACGCGCTGCATTCTCTGGCCCTCACTGCAAGCAAGGTGGTTGGGCCGCAAAAAGACCCCTGCCCACGGGCCACAAAAGGATGTGGTAGGGACGGCATGCAGCCTGCGGGCTGCAAGTTTGACACCCCTGCCCTACAGTATCAGAATTTGTTTCACGGCACCCCTAGACCAAAGTTTTCTTATTGAGAAATTCAAAAAACCATATCAAATGAAGTAAATTGTGTTTATAATATGTTATCCTTAGGTTCAGTTATGTGGTGAGGGACTGAGTTTGATAATATAATTAAGTATAAACAATTTGAATTGGTCCTGGACCACCAAACTACGGCACCACTGCTAGGCCCCCCTTGCCACCCACCCCCCTTCCCCGAGGCACCCAAGGTGTGACACCTTGACGTGTGACCGTGACGGCCCCCAGTTTGGAAACTTCTGTCATAAAATAAACTTTTTTTTTTAGCTACATATAATACACCTTAGATCTCAGTTCCTATAAGGTTTTAAATCCTTGTATACAGTAAACTACACATATTTGAAAATCCTACACCAGGCACAAGTAGTCATTCAGGTGCGTTGGGTATGGTTAGCCGGCAACCGGGATTCTGGCGGTCAGCATACCAATGTCGGGATCCCGGCCACCAGAATGCCGGCAGGGGGCGAGTGAAATGAAGCTCCTTGCGGGCTTGCAGCGTTCTCCATGTTGCGGGCTCAGTGGTTTGCTGTGCTCACCACAAATTCTATTCCCACGCAAGAGGTGTCATGGACACCCATGAGTGGGAATAGTCCTCGGCCCCCTGCCGGCATTCTGGTGGCCGGGATCCCGGTGGCGGTATGCTGACCGCCGAGATGGTGACTACATCCCATTTAGATGACTATGTGGGAGTTTTATCATTATTATCCTATTAGTATGTAAAAAATGTTGAAAGGGGAGAGCGCTACTTCGCAGATTCCATACTGTTCCTTCAGGAAGGCTTCACTCCCTGTACTAAGATGGCTGATTACCCAAAATACTGCACATAAGTGCTGCTCCATCTTGTCAGTGTCTTAGAGCATCACAGTGGGAGACAGTAGCTTTTCACTTAACTCCTCAGAGACCTAAGATTATCAGAGATCCGCAACACTTCCAGTGATCCTGCTGCCAACTGTTGCAAACACTCATCAGCTGGGGAGCCGAATGACACCCCTCTCGTCTCAACCTCCGCTCAGTGAGAACCAGTGTGTAACAGTGATTAAGTGGGGTTCATAGAAATATTTTATGCAATTCACAGTATGAGCTTACCATCTTCGGAGTGTTTGTTGGAGAATTATTATACATTTTTATTTTTTATTTCTTGGTTAGATATATATATATATATATATATATATATATATATATATTTATTTTATTATTTCAAAATGTAACTGGACCATCTATTGTTATTTTCCCCTCAGCTCACTTTAAAATTGTTATAAAGGAGAAAATTATCTAAAAGCAATGATAGAGTAAGACTATTTTCCTTACTGTGTAAGCTGCAGAACTAGGTGTCCTGTTAGTTGCTTTTCATTTTACCCTTGTATGCCTTACTGCCATGTTTTGCTTATCACACAGTGTAACCTATGCAGTGAACCCATCATGGCTGCCTCACCTGGTACTCTCTTGTGTAGAATAAACGATACATGGGCCCTCATTCCGAGTTGATCGGTCGCATTGCGAATTTAGCAGAGTTACACACGCTAAGCCGCCGCCTACTGGGAGTGAATCTTAGCTTCTTAAAATTGCGACCGATGTATTCGCAATATTGCGATTACTAACTACTTAGCAGTTTCTGAGTAGCTCCAGACTTACTCTGCCTGTGCGATCATTTCAGTGCTTGTCGTTCCTGGTTGACGTCACAAACACACCCAGCGTTCGCCCAGGCACTCCCACCGTTTCCCCGGCCACTCCTGCGTTTTTTCCGGAAACGGTAGCGTTTTCAGCCACACGCCCCTGAAACGCCGTGTTTCCGCCCAGTAACACCCATTTCCTGTCAATCACATTACGATCGCCGGAGCGAAGAAAAAGCCGTGAGTAAAATTACTTTCTTCATAGTAAAGTTACTTGGCGCAGTCGCAGTGCGAACATTGCGCATGCGTACTAAGCGGATTTTCACTGCGATGCGATGAGAAATACCGAGCGAACAACTCGGAATGAGGGCCATGGTTCTGAACTCTCCTAATATATTTGTCTCCCCAAATATGTGTCATTTCTTCACCTTTTGAGAGAATTTATTAATAAAGACAACTTCAAGCAAAATATATTTAAAAAAATAAATGTCTTTTATTTTAAGTAAAATGTAGCCTATTTTTGCTCTTCTTCTTCTCCTTATGATGATGATGATGATGATTGATTATTATTATTATTATTTTGTAATTATTAATATTATTATTTACTCTGCATTCTAAAATAGGGAATTTCGCACTAAGATTGGTCCAGTAATCTTACAAACTTGTCCTATAAGAGGAACAAGATGGCGGGAGCCTCATGACTCATGAAGAGTCATCCTTCAGCACTCAGGAGAGGAAAAAACCCCTTGTGGAGGAAACCTCTGGGAACCCATGGCTGAAGGACTGCCCGTCCCTCTAGGCATTAAGAGACTATGCAGAGTTTGCCCAGACCACCCACCCACCGACCTTGCCTAAACAAGTCATCTCTTCTGTTGACTCAAATCTGCTATTTTTACCTATTTACCCGACCGGAGAAAAACGCACCTACACGTCAATGGTGAGGGAGTGAAAAAAGAGAGCAAGAGATGAATGGGAGTGAGGGGGAGGGAGGGGGGGGACAGCAGTTACGTGCGGTGGGGTGAAGCAGGTGTCCCTGGGGAACAGTCATAACCACCATAACATTCATTTCGGACGCTAACAGGGATTACAACTGTACAAATGTAGCTATTCTCGTCGTGGCTACATCTTGCCGCAATTGCGTCTTGTTAGGCTCGATCGCATCGCGTACATCTAGACATCTGAGACGTGTGTGCCCCATTCGCATGGATGGGAGCGGCAAATGCCGCAGCTCGGCACAGTCAGGCGCAGGCGGGCATAGCTGCGTCAAGGGTGCACATTTCCCTCAGATGTAGCCATGATCAGCATGGCTACATCTGTATATAGTATTGGATAAAAATAAAAGTAATGATTAAAACACAATATTATTCTCTTACATCTCTGCACATTAATAAAAATGGATCAGCCTGCAACACTGGCATATTGGAATTTAGGCAGGCAGAGAGAGAGTAAAGGATTTAATTTGCAACATTATAGGCTCACCAAACAACTCCAAGGAGATGTCATAGGTGCAGCCGCAAATAAAGGATTTAATTATGAACATTATAGGCCCATCTAGACAGTGGTCTTCAAATAACTCCAATGGCCCATTTGCTGCCGCTTGTGGATGTTAACGAACGGCACTGTCCCAGTAGGTGTGAGATTTTGTTTTTATCCAATACTATGGTATCCCCAAGGTCATACAGTAAGTCATATATTATAATAGTCATCCTAAAAGTCTGCAGACGATTCCAACTAAGCTGCTCTTATCTTTGTCCAGTCACTAACCTTCTACCAGTGTGCTATGCCGTGCCAGGCCTCTGGAGGCATATGTGAGAGATAGCAACAGCAGAGCCCTGATATAGGCAGTTGCCATTATGACATCACAGCATGACCTCACACACCCCACCAGACCGGCTAAGACTGGTTATTTCTGGTTTGAGGCCCTTGTTGTCTTTTACTTGACTGACCTAAGGGAAATGTGATTTCTCTTATTATTTAAAACTATTACATTCAGAACTGAATATTTTTATTACTAGCGTTTGCCCGCAGTTTTGCTCGCTTAGTGGCATCTAATATTGTGATGTATATTTTATATTATACACATAGGGCCTGATTCAGGTTGGATTGCAATCGCAATAAGCGATTCTATTGCAAAAATTGCTGAGTGGATGCGGACGCATGCGCATAAGTTGCAATCCTTACTGAATGAGGCCCATTGATCACAAAAATTTTTTGGAAACAGTATTTGCAGTTTTTTTTCAGGGCGAACACAAAAGATGCTTGGGTCTACTAACACATGTGTACGCCACGTAAAGTTTCCCATGGGTCAGTGGCGTTACAATGGGGGTGTGGCCTGCTCCCGAGTGTCACCCATCAAGGGGTGACACCAAAGTGCCAGCTCCTCTTCAGTGACAGGAGACGGGTGTTGCACTGTGACATAATGTACAGCACCCAGCTTCTGTCACTGTGCAGGCGCCAGCACCGTGCACACACTAGTCCTCGGGTGCAGCCCGCAACCCTCGGGATACCTGGAGCGACAAAACGGAGATTCGGGCCACAAGGCCATACCCTTATCTATGAGACCATGCCTCCTTTTTGCCATTGCATGGCTTAGCCGTGCGCACTGCATTACCATCTCCCTCCCTTCCTCTCTGGGTGTCACCAGTGACACCTCTGCCATGCTTGTAGCAGCTGGTCTGAAAATGTATGCCTGCAGCCCTGTGTGTTTGCCCCTGTAACTTGTTGATCATCATAGCGAAGCAGATGCTTACAGGAAACTGCAGGGGCTTAGATTGAAAATAAAAAAAAATTGATGGGTATAAGGGGTATATGTGCTATAAACAGTCTCACCTGCACCACATCCCGTTAGAATCTCTGCTTCAATTAGGTTCCTCTGCAGTGCAGTCACTTTAAGTCATACTTGCCTACCCTCATCATTCTGCAGGAGACTCCCTGAAATAGCAGCAATCTCCCTGAATAGTCCAGCAATCTCCCTGATTGCACCTTAACCCCATTGTGCAGCTGTTACATTCTTGGGTGAAAAAAAATAATCACAGATACATACATTGAAATGGAACATCAGTGCCATTTCCCTGCATTGGTTATAAGACACAATGATCCCTATGGCTACATGCATGCAATAAAGTTTCTCATGGCCACTTACAGTATATGGAACCACTAATTCTGCAAAATATAAGAGTACTAGGTGATTCATCGCACCCTACGGGCGCTCTTCACACCGTCGTAAGGGGCTACGCCCCCTTAACCCTTGCACACCCTTGTAGCATGCAATATTTTTATTATATGGAGTATTACCTCCAATCATAATTGTGTGAGTGGTTAAATATTGCACGGACAAAGAGCATGCGATGGTTAAGGGGTGAGAAGCCCCTTGCAACGGCGTGAACAGTGCACGCAGGGCCTGATGAATGTGCTTTGGTTGGGGGAGTGGCGGGTGCGGGGAAGATGCGGATGGGATCCGGGGGTGCCGCGGGAGGGGCGGTTGCGATGGTGCCGCGGGTGGGGTCCGGAGCCACCATGGGTGGGGGAGGAGCAGTTGCGGGGGTGCCTGGGTGGGGGAGGGGCGAATGCGGTGGTGCAGCGGGAGGGGCGGGTGCGGGGTTGCTGTGGGTAGGGGGGGGGAGGGGGTCCGGAGCTACCGCTGGTGCTGGAGGGTCGTGTGTGGGGGTGCCGCGGATGGGGCCCGGAGGTACTGTGAGTGAGGGAGGGCATAGGCGTGCGCAGCAAATGTTGTTAGGGGGTGCACTGCTGGAGGGGCGTGTCTCGCACCACCTTTAGGGCGTGTCTCGCACCACCCAGGGACATGTCTAACACTATTTTACATTCTCTCAGTAAAATCACATAGCGTAATCTAATTTCTCTCTAGTTCCTAATAATACAAGTAGACACAATACACCCCAGAGCAGTGGCGGAACTAGCGAGCGGTGGGCCCATGTGCGACAAAATGCTTTGCCCCCCCCCCCCCCCCCCCATCTAAGTCCACCGCCTCACCCCTGGAGAGGATCTGGTGAGGGGGACCTGCTCAGGGCCAGGAAAATGGATACCTAGCAACAGTGCTGTAATTAGTCATTTTAGTGCTGTGTGCAAGAAACGGCATCGGAGCCCTGCCCCTCTATGCAAAACAGGGGCAGTGCGCGCTGCAGGTGCGCGCCCAAAAAATAGGGGCGTGGCTTCGTGGGGAAGGGTTGTGGCCACAAAATAATACCAATTCATATAACGGTGCGCAGTAGTCTCCATTATTCAAATTACACCACACGGTAGTACCACTACACCAGGTAGAGACCCTTTTACACATTACGGCGGACAGCTTCCCCTTTTTTTTTACACATTACGGCAGACAGCGTCCCCCTTTTTACACATTACGGCAGACAGTGTCCCCTTTTTACACATTACGACAGACAGCGTGCCCTTTTTACACATTACGGCAGACAGCGTCCCCTTTTTTACACATTACGGCAGACAGCGTCCCCTTTTTTACACATTACGGCAGACAGCGTCCCCTTTTTACACATTACGGCAGACAGCGTCCCTTTTTTACACATTACAGCAGACAGCGTCCCCTTATTACACATTACAGCAGACAGCGTCCCATTTTTTGCACATTACGGCAGACAGCGTCCCATTTATTACACATTACGGCAGACAGCGTCCCATTTTTTGCATATTACGGCAGACAGCATCCCATTTATTACACATTACGGCAGATAGCGTCCCATTTTTTGCACATTACGGCAGACAGCGTCCCATTTTTTACACATTATGGCAAACAGGATAGATAGATAGATAGATAGATAGAATAGGTATACTTACCATTTCCGCTGGCTCAGGCTCCTCGTGCAGCTTCTGGCAGGGGAGAAGGTGGAGGAGGGAGCCGCAGCAGCGCTGTGTAATTGGTAGAAGCGCTGCTGCTGCTGGCCCTCTCCTTTACCATAGGCTGCCCTCCGCCGCTGTGAATGCTGGGATGCGATGCGCATCCCAGCATTCACAGCGGCGGAGGGCAGCCTATGGTAAAGGAGAGGGCCAGCAGCAGCAGCGCTTCTACCAATTACACAGCGTTGCTGTGGCTCCCTCCTCCACGCCTCCTCCTCCTCCTCCCCCCCTGTAGCCGGTGCGCATCCTCTCCTCGGCCTCGGCGGTGGCACACAGCGGCAGCCAGGTGGCATGTAATGAGTCAGTTTGACTCATTACATGCCGCTCTGGCTTTGGGCCCCTTGACAGTGGCGGGCCACAGTGCAAAGCACTGCCTGCACTGGCGCTAGTTCCGCCTCTGCCCCAGAGAAATAAAATGAAACATAATGGTGCGACCAGTAGCCACTACTGACTGTCCGCTACAGCATAAGTCCTAGCTGCTGCTGCTTTCTATCGCTACTTACACTTCCCCAACCTATCCCTGACCTAGTGGTGGAACTAGAGAGTGGTGAGCCTTGGTGCAAAATTCACATTATGCCACACGGTATGAGCCGAAATTCACATTACGCCACATGGTATAAGCCAAAATTCACGTTACGCCACACAGTATGAGATAAAATTCACGTTACGCCACACAGCATGAGATAAAATTCACGTTACGCTACACAGTAAGAGATAAAATTCACATTATGCCACACAGTATGAGCCAAAATTTACATTACGCCACACGGTATGAGGCAAAATTCATATTACGTCACATTATGCCCCGGCCTTAATAGACCCCATAGTACCCCCCAAACACATTATATAATACACAGTGCACCCTAAACACATATGCCACACAGTGCCCCCCCCACACACATTATGTGACACATAGTGCCTCTCCAAATACATTATATAATATATACATTATACATTACTTGTGGGTGCGCTCGCAGCTGAGCGCACCTCACCGCCTGCCCCTCCATGCATAGACAACTACTGCCGTCCTCTCTCTCCTTCACCCCCTCCTTCCCTGCAATCCTGTTCACATGTGGGTTCCAGTAGCGGGAGCAGCTGACAAATGCAACCTCTAGTGCCCCTGCAGCGGCGTGTCTCTTCCCCTATCGCCAAGCCTGCTGACCGGGCATATCGGGCAGGTGAAGAGAAAGAGAGGGAAGTGGAGGGCGGGTGTGGGTGTAGAGAGTGGGGGTGGGCGGGTGTAGAGAGTGGGGGTGGGCGGGCATAGCGAGCAGGCGGACGGCCGTAGAGAGCGGGCGGTCTGTGCTGGTGGGAGTAGAGTGCGGGTGGGCATACACACTCAGGAATAGAACTGCAAGCCTGGCAATGACTCAGTTACAGGCATGTGTAAGCGGGATGCCGGACATTAGGGGGTGCCTGTGCGCACCAGGCACCCCCCCTGCGCATGCCTATGAGGGAGGGGCGGGTAATGCTTCTCCTGCTTCTCCTCCTGTCAGTAGCTAAGCTGCTGTCCTTCCTTTGGCAGTGGCTCTCCCGGAGACTCGCACAGCAGCCAGTCACTATTGTTAGCGCCGGTGTCCCAACGCGCCGCATTACAGGGAAGAAGATGCACTCAATAAACTACAGCTCCCAGCAGCCCTAAGGGCCGGAATGCTTTGGCGCTAAGGGCTGCTGGGAGCTGTAGTTTAGGGGGCGTTACGTGTGTACACATCACTGGTACAGAGGGCGTTACGTGTGTAAGCGGCACTGGTACAGGGGGCATTACGTGTCTAAGCGGCACAGATACAGGGGGCGTTACGTGTCTAAGCGGCACTGGTACAGAGGGCGTTACGTGTGTAAGCGTCACTGGTACAGGGGGCGTTACGTGTGTAAGCGTCACTGCTACGGGGGGCGTTACGTGTGTAAGCGTCACTGCTACAGGGGGCGTTACGTTTGTATGCGTCACTGCTACAGGGGGGCGTTACGTGTGTAAGCGTCACTGGTACAGGGGGCGTTATGTGTGTAAGCATCACTGGTACAGGGGGGCGTTACGTGTGTAAGTTTACGTGTGTAAGTTTCACTGGTACAGGGGGCGTTACTTGTGTAAGCGTCACTGCTACAGGGGGTGTTACTTGTGTAAGCGTCACTGGTGCAGGGGGCATTACATGTGTAAGCGGCACTGGTACAGAGGGCGTTACGTGTGTAAGCATCACTGGTACAGGGGGGCGTTACGTGTGTAAGCATCACTGGTACAGGGGCCGTTACGTGTGTAAGCGCCACTGGTACAGGGGGCGTTACTTGTGTAAGAGTCACTGCTACAGGGGGAGTTACATGTGTAAGCGTCACTGGTACAGGGGGCATTACATGTGTAAGCGTCTCTGGTACAGGGGGCATTACATGTGTAAGGGTCTCTGGTACAGGGGGCGTTACTTGTGTAAGCGTCACTGCTACAGGGGGCGTTACTTGTGTAAGCGTCACTGGTACAGGGGGGCATTACATGTGTAAGCATCACTGGTACAGGGGGCGTTACGTGTGTAAGCGTCACTGGTACAGGGGGCGTTACTTGTGTAAGCGTCACTGCTACAGGGGTGTTACTTGTGTAAGCGTCACTGGTACAGGGGGGCGCAGGGCTGTTTCTAGCCAATTTGGCTCCCAGTGCGAGATGTAAAAATGCGCCCCCCCATGACATAAAAAAATGTGCCCCCCAAACACACACACACACCTAGATGAAAAAAAGAAAAACTTGCGCGTGCACCCGGCAAGGGGGCGTGGCCTCATCTAAATGGGTGTGGTCTCATTTAAATGGGCATGGCCTCGTCTGAAAAGACTACCTCACAATCCAGTTTTTGACCCTGCTCCAACAGATCACGACCACCACAGGAAAAAAAAAATTCTACCATATTAAGCCCCACACAGTAATGCCCCCTGCACCATATTATGCCACACACCGCAATGCCCTTGATACATTAAATCCCCACACTACGGCAGCAAGAGTCCCCATTTCACACATTACAGCAGGTGTCCCCATTTTACACATTGAGAGAGAGAGAGAGAGAGAGAGAGAATACTTACAGAGGCGATTACCGCTCTTTGGCCCGCCTCACCAGTCACTCCTCTCGCCGGCCTTTCCTTCTTCCTAACTTGGATCCCCCTCTGTACTCCACTCGGGGGGGGGGGGAGTTTCACGGAGTGACGGGGTTGCGTCGTGACGTAACGACGCACCGGGTCATTCCGTGACACTCCGCCCCCCGTGCGGGTTCCTCGGGGAGAAATAGGAGGGGGAAGCAGGGAGCCACAGTTAGTGCCGCGGCGGGCACCCAGTGCGGTTGCACTGCTCGCCTGCCCCAAGAAACGGCCCTGGGGGGGCGTTACATGTGTAAGCGGCACTGGTACAGGGGGCGTTATGTGTGTAAGTGTCTCTACTACAGGGAGTATTGTGTGCACTGTGCCTTTGTAAAGTATGCGAGGGTGCAAATTTATAGTTTTCAGGGGGGCGCTGAACACCCTTGCACCGGCCCTGACTGCACACCCACTGCACTGCACAGCAGTTTCTCACCCAATCAGCTGTGGACTGGGTGTGATAGACCTGCTGCTAACCCAATGAGAGATGCGTTAAACACACAGGCACAAAGTCACAGAGCTGGGCTATTATATAGGAGATTTTCTTCAACAAGTAGATCTTACTAACTTTGGGGCTCATTTATATTTGGATGTAAGTCATTTTTAGGAAATGCCTCTCAGATGTAGCAGTACACGTCCGCACTGATAGGTGTTACTTTCACATCTCCCTGAAATGCTTTTTCAAAGTAGGCAAGTATGGGATGCACAGTGGTATGCTTCCCTAGCCATGCCCTCCCTGCTCTGCATAGTGTCTCAGCCGGCACACTAGCAGCTATCAGAGTGTTCTGCACAGTTACAACACCGAAAATATGGCAAGGTTAGTTCCAGCATTGTGTCGGTTTACCTGTTTTGCCGGATCATCGGTGGTATTAGCGGCATCCTGACTCCCCCCCAAGCCTAATTCTACCCTGCAGCGCTTCTGCAGCCTAACTCCCCCCCCCCCCCCCCCCCAGCAGCACCTAAAACTCATGCAGCCCGACTCTCCCCCGCAGCCTACTAAACCCTACTACAGCTTAACTAAACCCACCCGCAGCCTACCTTCTCTTGGCACCTGATGTGTCCAGATTAAAATAGGTTCTGGATCATCAGGCGCTAGATAATAGATATTGTACATGTGTGGGACCACTGGTGTTATACAATATATTCAAAAAAGACTTTTCCTTTAAGAGATTAAACATAAAGTAACATAGTTAATGAGGTTGTCCATCGAGTTTAACCTGCACTACATCTCCTATACTATTCTGTATGTAACTATAGTTTAAGTGTAATGACCCAGATATAGTTATGTTTAAAGTCTAATTGACAGCTATAATCCATGCTGTTACTAAAATACATTCATTTTAAATGCTATATCCTTGGATATCTTTTTCAGGGGGGTGGATTATTAGATCTACACTAAAAAGGTCTACAGTCAATAGGTCTACCACTAATGGTAGACATGCATTAGGGCGACAGGGGCAAAAGGTCAACAAGGTCAAAAAGTTGACATAGAATAGGTAGACAGTAGGAAAGATCGACAAGGTCAAAAAGTTGACACTTAAATAGTTGACACAAAAAAGGTAGACACAATTTGTTTGTTTTTTATTTGGGAGGGGAGCGTTTTGTCACTTTTCTGTCACAGACAACCCCCTTTAGTGTACCACGTCCCCTTGCATGGCTTGCTTCGCTCGCCATGCTTCGGGCAAGGTGCCTTGTTCTGTTACCACTGCGCTTGGCACAGGTTACTAGTCCCAATCATAGTCCACGTGGATGGTTAAGTATGAAAAAGTTGAAAAAAATGTAAAAAAAATAATTAAACAACTTGTGTCTACCATGTGTGTCGACCATTGTCACGTCGACCTTTTGACCCTGTCAACCTTTTGACCTGTCTGCCTTTTGACCCTGTCGACCTAAAGCATGTTTACCATTAGTGGTAGACCTATTGACTGTAGACCTTTTTAGTGTAGATCTACCCTGTATAGTCTGGATACCTTTTTTCAGTTAGAAATTTATCTAACCCATTTTTAAACATATTGACTGAATCCGCCATTACTCCCTTCTCTGGCAGAGAATTCCAAATCCTTACTCTGAAGAACTCCTTCATTCACTGGATATGAAATTTCCTCTACTCTAATCTCAGAGGGTGTCCGCGCGTCCTGTGTAGAGATCTTTTAATAAAGAAATTGCCTGATAGCTCCATGTATTGTCCCTTTATATATTTGTAAATATTAATCATATACCTCACATACCTCTTAGACGCCTCTTTTCTAATGTAAACATGTCTAACCTAGTAAGCAGTTCCTCATAATCCAGTTCCTCTAACCCCTTTATCAATTTTTTAGCTCGCCTCTGAACCCTTTCAAGTTCCAAGATATCTTTTTTTATAGTGTGGTGCCCAGAACTGTACACGGTATTCAAGATGCAGCCGTACTGTACCAATGACTTATACAGGGAGGATTACACTCTCATCGCTTGTCTCAATTCCCAGTTTTATGCATGCTAATACCTTATTTGCATTTGTTGCTGCACTTTGACATAGGGTACTGCTGCTTAGTCTACTATCAATGAACACCCCCAAATAATTTTCTATTACCATTTCCTTTACATTTTCCCCATTTAATTTGTAGGTTGCATATATATTTTTAGTCCCGAAGTACATAACTTTACATTTTTCTGTATTAAACATCATCCTCCATTTAGCTGCCCAAACTTCCAGTTTAAATAAGTCGTTGTGAAGAGACTCAATATCCACACCTGAATTAATTACCCTACACCGTTTAGTATCATCTACAAAATTTGACACACTGCTTTCCAGACCTTCTCCTAAGTCATCAATAAATATGTTAAATAGAAGTGGACCGAGTATGAACCCTTGCGGTATTCCACTGAATACTGTGGCCCAGTTGGAAAACATCCCATTTACCACCATACCTCACAACATTCAGTAGAGTGGAAGAGGGACACGCACTGCATAGCCAAGCCCAATCTTGTAAAGGGGGCATGGTCTCTGTGAAAGGGGGCGTGGCTTTGTGGGAGTCCCGCAATCACGAGTAACGCCCTGGTTTTCATCACTGAGGGCGGCATACCCAGTGCTCTGTGAGCTGCTGGCATACCCCCTCTCACTCTGTTGCCACTGAATAAACGCTGTGCACATACGCACAGTGGGGGTAATTCCAAGTTGATCGCAGCAGGATTTTTGATAGCAATTGGGCAAAACCATGTGCACTGCAGGGGAGGCAGATATAACATGTGCAGAGAGAGTTAGATTTGGGTGGGTTATATTGTTTCTGTGCAGGGTAAATACTGGCTGCTTTATTTTTACACTGCAAATTAGATTGCAGATTGAACACACCCCACCCAAATCTAACTCTCTCTGCACATGTTATATCTGCCTCCCCTGCAGTGCACATGGTTTTGCCCAATTGCTAAAAAAAAAAATCCTGCTGCGATCAACTTGGAATTATCCCCAGTGTCTATTCTTCGATGCTCTGCTAAGCAGAGCAGCAAGTGCAGGAGCCTCCCATCTGCCCCTCCCCACTGCGGGATACTGCGGCCCGCGGGTGGGACAGTCCCTAAAAAATGGGACTGTCATGCGAAAATCAGCACAGTTGTGAGTTATGAACCACCACTTACTATTCCCTGTTATCCAGATAATTACTTACCCAAGTACAAATAGTGTTTCCTAGACCAAGCTCTCTTAATTTGAAAATCAGCCTCATGTGTGTCGAAAGCTTTAGCAAAATCTAAATAGACCACATCCACTGTGTTTCCCTATATAAAATTGATTAATATAAAATTGAGTTGAGGAGTTTTTTTGAAAAGCACATAAAGGATATTTTAGTGCAGCATTAAAAAAAACAAGCTAATACCATAAAAGCATAAACACACAAAAATTAGAAGCAGTATATATTGATAAAATAGGTCGTGAGTCTTATCTTAGTGAGGAGGTCAATCAAGGAGAACCCAACATGTTTCATCCATAGAACTTAATAAAGAGCCCCTTGATGAAGTCCTAGAATATGCAGGGTCACCTCAGTCTTATTCCGGCTCTGCCACCCCACCTGGTCTGTGTCCAGCGCTACAAGGGGGTTACTCACAGAGAGATCCGTGCTTAAATTCGAAGCAATCTGACTAGATTGCTTAGAAATTAAGCACGGTTCGCTCCGTGTGTATGGTGCCGGGACGTGCTGGAATTTGCCCACATGTAATGCACGCACATTATTCGTGGCGTTGTCCGATATCACAAATCCCCAGGAGAGTCATATTGGGGTAAGCCATTCTGCGATGATGTGGGACTTGTGGATGGAGCCCTTCATTCGCTTAACCAGGATTCACGGGTGGTCAATCTGTTGAAATCAGAGCACTACATTTTGGCCACCGTGCTCGATCATAGTTTTAAAGCCTACGTTGTATCTCTCTTTCCGGCAGATGTTCAAAGACCTGCTGGTGAGACAATTGTCAAGTCATGTGGAACGTGACCCGCCAACAGCTCCTCCTTCATTTTCTACCACCACTGGAGCTGCCAGGAAAAGGATAAGATTTCTTAGCCCACCCGCTGGCGGTGATGCAGGGCAGTCAGGAGCAAGTGCTGACATCTGGTCCGGACTGAAGGATCTGCCAACGATTACTGACATGACTACTGTCACTGCATATGATTCTGTCACCATTAAAAGAATGGTGGAGGATTATATGACTGACAGCATCCAAGTAGGCATGTCAGACAGTCCGTACGTATACTGGCAGGAAAAAGAGGCAATTTGGAGGCCCTTGCACAAACTGGCTTTATTTTACCTAAGTTGCCCACCCTCCAGTGTGTACTCCGAAAGAGTGATTAGTTCAGCCGGTCACCTTGTCAGCGATCGGCGTAGGAGGTTACTTCCAGAAAATGTGGAGAAGATGATGTTCATCAAAATGAATTATAAATTCCTCCGTGGAGACATTTACCAGCAATTGCCTCCAGAAAGTACACAGGGACCTGTGATGGTGGATTTCAGTGGGGATGAATAAATACTCTGTGAGGAGGAGGATGTACACGGTGAAAGGGGTGAGGAATCGGGGGATGAGTATGAGGTGGACATCTTGCCTCTGTAAAGCCAGTTTGTGCAAGGAGAGATTGATTGCTTCTTTTTTGGTGGGGACCCAAACCAACCAGTCATTTCAGCCACAGTCGTGTGGCAGACCCTGTCGCTGAAATGATGGGTTTGTTAAAGTGTGCATGTCCTGTTTATACAACATAAGGGTGGGTGGGTGGGAGGGCCCAAGGACAATTCCATCTTGCACCTCTTTTTTTCATTTATCTTTGCATCATGTGCTGTTTGGGGACTATTTTTTTTAAGTGCCATCCTGTCTGACACTGCAGTGCCACTCCTAGATGGGTCAGGTGTTTGTGTCGCCCACTTGGGTCATCCAGCGACCTCGGTGCAAATTTTAGGACTAAAAATAATATTGTGAGGTGTGAGGTGTTCAGAATAGACTGGAAATGAGTGGAAATTATGGTCATTGAGATTAATAATACTATAGGATCAAAATTACCCCCAAATTTGCTTAGCAATTCAGATGCTCCAAGACACTTGGACACTTGGGGGTATATTTACTAAATGCAAAGCGATCTAATACTGAAGCACAACACAACATTGTTTTAGATCAATTATCACTGGTTTATTCTAAATCAATGAAAATCAACCTTTAGTAAATGTATCTCTTGGACACTTCTCATCTGCACTGTACATCCATTAAATGAAATGTGCATGTATTGTATACTATATAAAAGCTAAAGAGCAACAGTTGCAAACTAAGGTTGGGTACACATCAGATGATATGTCATCCGATCCCATGGATCAGTGCGACATATCGTACACATTGTCTGAGTGTACCCGATTGTGCACTCCCATTAGCCAACATTGGGGTTGTCAAATTTGATCTTCTGCACCTCAGATGTGATGTCTGACAACATGCGACTGACAGCATGCTCCTGGATGCGGCCACTGAACAATATATCGTGCAGACGCACACTGTATCGTTCTGTGTGTACAGGCAACCGATGTATCATTATATCTGTCGTCCACGATTAAGGATCGTCTGATGTGTACTCGAACTCAGAGTACAAAGGTTAATCCCAACCTGACAAAACGGGATAGACTAAAATATAGGTGTGAAGCACTCTGACGTCCTGTATATGTGCAAATAACGATATCAGTGTGATCCAACTTTTGCTGAGAATTGTTTCTACAAATTGGTCCAATTCAAATAAGTGCCTGTGCCTTCCAAATTGGAACATAAAGCCCAAATTGATTACAGATAGTGGACCTTAATCCCACCTTGTGTATGTGTGGCAACACAGTGGACAGTCTGTAAACTTTTAAACTGTTGGAAGGATGTTAATTTAAAAAGCTGATGGATGTACTCTGTGAAGAGGCTATCTATAGGTTGGGTGTTCTTTAGTGATTAGGCATACTGTACTGTCCTATAGTGTTCCAATAATGAAGTAATAACAGGCCAATGTGCGGTATTCTATAGCCCCAATGTGATCCTATCATGATGAGCTGCTCTCTTTTACTCCAGAAGTATACCGTCTCTCCACCACAAATTAACAGAGGGGGTCATTCCGAGTTGATCGCTCGCTAGCTAGTTTTAGCAGCCCTGCATACGCTATGCCGCCGCCCACAGGGGAGTGAATTTTAGCTTAGCAAAAGTGCGAATGCATGTGCAGCTGAGCTCTGCAAAAACAGTTTGTGCTGTTTCAGAGTAGCTCTGAACCTACTCAGCGCTTGCGATCACTTTAGCCTATTCGTGTCCGGATTTGACGTCATACACCCGCCCAGCCGCGGCTGCGTTTTTTCAGACACGCCTGCATTTTTACAAACACTCCCTGAAAATGGTCAGTTGACACCCAGTGACGCCCCCTTCCTGTCAATCTTCTTGCGGCCGCCAGTGCGAAGGAAAACTTAGGTAGCACAACCACAAAGAGCTTTATACCCGTACGTCGTGCGTGCACATTGCGGGGCATATGCATGCGCAGAAACGCAGTTTTTCACCTGATCGCTGCGCTGCGAAAATCGGCAGCGATCGATCAACTCGGAATGACCCCCTGAGTGCACAGCACCAGGGATTACCAGACGCAATGTTACACACTCAAAGGTAAGATGGATGTTACTTACCTGAATTCTCTATGTTTATTTGTGCTGGTTGGTTTTCATACTCTACGATCCACGTGGACTACAATTGGGAACGGTAACCTGTGCCAAGCACAGCGGTAGCGGAGCAAGGCACCTTGCCCGAAGCATGGCGAGCGAAGCGAGCTATGCGAGGGGACATGGTGTACTAATTGAGGTTCCCCGTCACTGCACGGAGAAAATGACACAAAAAAAGTGGAAAAAATCATGTCGACCTAGTACATATCGACCTAGAACACATGTCAACCTACTTACTGTCGACCAATAGTGGTCAACTTAGACCCTGTCAACCTACCTCTTGTCGACCCTCTATACCACACCCTGCAGGATGTGTGTGTGTATGAGGGGACAGAAAAATTTGAAAGAGATATATACTGACAGGAATGCACTAGGTCAGTGGTTCCCAAACTTGGGAGTCTAGTCATGAAGCAGTGAAAAGAGTGGAGAAGTGAGCCAGTGGAAAAGTTGCCCATGGCAACCAATCAGCTGCTACGTATAATTTTATAGAATGCATTTTATAAATGTTACCTCAACAATGATTAGTTGCCATGGGCAACTTCTCAACTGTCTCACTTTTTTCACCCCTTGGTCCTCAATTGGGTACAATTCAATTCAATGACAGTTAAATAGCGCTGGGAATTAGCTCCCAGGGCTATTCAATACAGCACAGTGGTAAGTCGGAGAAATGCCCGTTCTCCTGCTTTAAGCAGGGTGTTTTGTTAGGAGAACCGGCATTCTCCAACTTAAGAGCCCGGCATGATGCTGTTTCCGCCGCGCTAAGGGCAGAAATCGGCATCGCGTCAGCACTTTTGTCTGATTTCTGCTTGCACCCCTCACAAGAGTTCCAGCAGCCATGTTTCCTGGTCAGCTGATCAGACTATTCACCAGTAGGAGTGCTGGATACTCTCAGCTAACTCCTTCCACCAATGGCAGTCTACCTAAGTGTCATGATCCTCACTGTAGTACTCATATTTGGTGACTTACCTCTGCCATCTCTGTCCTGGATCCTGCATCTTTCTGCTCACTGGGATAAACAGCTTGTCAATACCATGAGTTTCCTGAGTCCTGAGTACAGTTGCCTGGAAGGTAAGAGTTAATGAGCTCCACCTGTGGTGATTAATCTTCTGTGTGAGTCTGAATTCAGCAATCTGAAGTTTAGGCCTAAAAGCCTGCATCCTCTGTTTGTTTGCAGAAGTTCAGGCTTCAGTGTTCTTTCGGCCTGCTAGGCCTCACTCCACATCACAGCCTAGTCTAGAGTTCTCACATGATAGTGACTGTTCACCTGACCCAGAGCTGTCCAATGCTGTGCCAGCCTGAGACTCTCTGAATCTCCTGACACTGCTCACCAATCATCAAGGACCAGGAAGTATAAGTCAGGAGACTTGAGTTGGAAACTCTGGCAGTTCCTCGTGTCACACACAGCTCTGAGCTCCCTAAAGGTAACACTTGTACTTCGGTTCCTGTAAAACTCTGCTCCTTTGCTACCCAGTTTGGATTACATTTGTGTTACCATTGATATCCAGTATTTCTACAGTTTCATCTTAAAGTCACAGTTGCAGTATTCCATAGTCTCATCTTAAAGACACAGCTGCAGTATTCTATCATTTCATCTTAAAGTCACAGTTGCAGTATTCCACAGTCTCATCTTAAAGTCACAGCCACAGTCATCATTCTACTTTCAGTGGCGTTTCCAGTTATATCCGGTACCAGCCCGGATTACAGTTGCGTCCCAGTCTCACCGGTAACCAGCCCAGTTCTCAGTCTCACCGGTAACCAGTCCGGCTTACTATCTCGCCAGTAACCTTGAGTACATAAGCACCTACTCCTGTGACACCATATCCAGTTCAATATCACCTATACATTCTTCATCCTGCTATCAACACCAAGTCCCTGGTGATCCAGTGGTCAGGATACGGCTTCCTCTGCCGAGGCCCGGGTTCGATCCCCGGTCAGGGATTGCTCCTTCTTCTCACTGATTCCTACAAACCAGCCTAATATTCACATAGTCCTCCACTCGCCCGCACAGACTTCACTAACACTGGGTTCACAAAAACCACAGTCCTGACAGTAGGAACTGTCCACATGGACCTGGCCAAAAGTGTTTGTCTGATGCAGGACCTTCTAAGCAATATTGCAGGACACTTGGAGGGTTTGGAGTCGACTCAGCATCAATTGGCACAGTGTCTGCAGCGGAACTTCTCCAGAGAGTCTCGGACTTTCTGCACTAAGATTTCTGACCAACTGCAGATATTCTACCAGATGTTATTACGGTTACAAGAACTTTTGTCTAGTATTCCGTCTGTGATGCCTGATCTCTTCAGGAATACTACCAATGTTGTTGATCCTGTTTTGTCTCATCCAGTTACTAAAGTCTCTTCCTCTGTGCAAGGAAAGTTGTTCATCAGAGCTATCCACGGCTGAAGCTGAACGTCGGCGGCGTAGGGAGCTACACCTCTGTCTTTACTGTGGAAATTCCGGTCATTTTGTTAAGGATTGCATTCTTCGCAAGCCAGGAAATGGTGACAAGTCTCACGATCATAGCGATCATGTCTACAAGTCATCCACAGTAGCCGATCCTGCTACTGCTGACAGGGGTGTTAAGAAGGCTACTCAAAAAGAGATTCAAATTTATGACTGGGGTCCTGTGATTAAAAGACTTTATCCCAAGTTGGGTGTCCAGAGAAGAATGTTCAAGCCATTTAAAGTCACAGAGGAGTCCGTGTCTACAGCCCAAGGAGGGGCATCCGTGTCTACAGCCCAAGGAGGGGCGTCCGTGTCTACAGCCCATGGAGGGGCGTCCGTGTCTACAGCCCAAGGAGGGGCGTCCGTGTCTACAGCCCAAGGAGGGGCGTCCGTGTCTACAGCCCAAGGAGGGGCGTCCGTGTCTACAGCCCAAGGAGGGGCGTCCGTGTCTACAGCCCAAGGAGGGGCGTCCGTGTCTACAGCCCAAGGAGGGGCGTCCATGTCTACAGCCCCAGGAGCGGAATCCATGTCTTCAGCCCCAGGAGGGGGTTCAGGGGGTTCCGAGCATCCAGCCCCAGGAGGGGGTTCCGGGTGTCCAGCTCCAGGAAGGGTATCCAATGTTCAAGCTCTAGTAGGGGCAAATGAGTCTTCTCAAAAAGGAGTTTCTGATCTGTCAACCCCAGGAGGGGTGCTGGAGATAACAACCCTGAGAGAAGTGTCTGATTCGTCTAACCCAGGAGGGTTCTCCAGAGTTTCAGCCCCAAGGGAAGTATCCAGAGCCAAGTTCCCAGATGGAACTTTTTGTGCTACAGATACAGTTATGAAATCCTGTTTGCCATCTTAAGAGAGCACCACTCTGTTGGCACCCAGCATGGACCAGGTCCAGGATGGTCTAACTGAAAACTCGGATACCACTCATTCCGGTTCTAACTGGATTCTGACTCATTCAGTTCCAGCTGATTCAACTGTCTCCAGACTCAATCCGGTTCCAGCCGATTCCAATATCTCTGGACCCAATCCGGTTTCATCCGTAGGACCAAAGACTCTTTTGGTTCCAGCCAATTCCAATATCTCTGGACCCAATCCAGTTCCATCTGTAGGTCCAAAGACTCCGCCGGTCCCAGCCAGTACAAGTTTGTCCGGACTCAATCTGGTCCCGCCATATGTCCGGTTCAGTCTCCTCTGGTCTCAGCCGGGTCAAGTTTGTCCGGACTCAATCTGGTCCCGTCCATATGTCCGGTTCAGTCCGTCCCGGTTCCAGCCGGTCCAGCAGCAATTCTCCAGGACCAGCCTGGTCAGTCTCCTTTGGTTCCAGCCAATTCAAGTATCCTCGGATCCAATCCGGTCCTACTCGTCCAGCCAAAGATTTCTCCAGTTTCAGGCAGTTCAAACTTATCTGGACTCAAACCGATTCCAAGCATTGGTCCGAGTAAAGAACTTTTGTCTGTTAGTCCCAGTAAAGGACTTCCACCATCTAGTTCTAAAATTAGACTTCAGTCTGTCTCTGATTCTGTTTCCTCGTCTTCCAGCATTGAGTCCACAGCTTCTGCGGGGAAATCTAATACCTCTTCTCATCAATGTCCGAATAATTCTGCTGTAGCCGCTAAAGTCAAGAAAAATCCCAAGGCTGCTCACTTAAAGTCAGAACGTGCTACAGAGCTGGATACCAATCTGAGTACAGTTTTCTCAACTTTGTCCCTAAGCTTGTCTGAGCAACCTATTGTTCCATCTGCTGATTTGGATAAAGGACTTCAGACTAATATTTCTGAGAATGATACTGATGTTGCTTCCTCAGTCCAGTCCCCAGAGTCATTTACCTCAGTCGCAGATGCAAGTGTCACAGCTTCAGGGAGAAGCACTTGCATCTCCATCCAGGAGGACATTTGAAGTGATTTCCCAGTTGAGGATTTAAGCCAGCAACTTCAGAAAGGATATTTCTTAATCAGTCTGATGTTCTTCAAACGGTCTCCAATCCAGCTACTGAGAGTGCATCATCAGTTTCAGACTCTAAGCTTTCGTCCACTGCCTTAGCACCTATTTTTTTTTTTTTTCAAACACATTTTTTATTTTGAATTATTGAAAAATCAGGTTCCAAGCACAAAAATATATCATATAGTACGATACAGAATCACATTCAAAATTGGACAATGAGAATGATACAGGGAGGCATACATAAACATTAGTTCAAATATACCCTACGAGCTGAAATTAAAGAAATAATATGAGAAATCTCTGATACTCCTCAGAGAAGCCACTTTCTGCAGACGCCCATATCTAATCAAAGCTTTATATGTCTGCCATATGGGTATGATTCCGAGAATTAAACATAAACTATTTAAGTACCCAAAATGTGAGTAAACATAGTAATAAAATAAAATAGAATAAAATAAAATAAAATAAAATAGTATCAATCCTAGACGCCTAAAAGAATGGGGAGGGAGAGGGTGGGGAGAGGAGAATGCAGCAGCAGTTCACTAGATATCTTACAACTAGAGCTCCAGACATCGAAACGTGGTAGATAAGCAAAGAGTCAAGTCCGGCCATAACCCACGAGAGAGGTAAAAGGATTAAGAATTCGCAATGTTACGAAGTAATTGCCATTCTGAGTTTTCAAAAACCTGCATAATGCGTTTCTGAGTTTCCGAATTAAGTGACTCAATAAATGGAGACCATTTCCGATAAAATTTGTCTATGTGTTTATCTATATCAGACAGAGTATCTTTCCTATCAAAATATAAAAGTTGAAGTAATTTAGTTTTGACTTCTTGCAATGAAGGAGACGATCGAAATATCCAGTGTATTAATATAACTTTCTTTGCTACGGTTATTATTATGGTTATTAAAGGGATATAATTTGATATAGGAAATCTAGAAGTCCAATTTTTAAAATTTGCACATATACATGCCATAGGATCTAGAGGAAGGGAAACTTGGAATAAAACATTTAAGTAATTCAAGACTTTGTTCCAGAATTTTTTAATCTTTCTGCATTCAAAAATGCAGTGAAAAAAAGAAGCGTTAGAGGTATGACATTTTGGGCATGAAGATAGGGAGTCAGAGCATATGTGAAATCTCTGCGGAGGGGAAATATATGCTCTATGTACCGTTTTGATATGTACTTCTTGTAAATAGGAAGATTTTAAACATTTAAGAGTGTTGAAATAGTGTTTAGTTAGATCGTCAACCGAAACAATTCCCGGAATGTCCACATGCCAAGAGTTAAGTAGAGATTCCAAGGATTTGCTGTCAGACTCTGAGGATAACAAAGAGTATAAAAACCTAATGCAATAAGGAACTCGAGAAGTTAGGGACAACAATGCGTTGAGGGGATTAGTTGAATGCGCAAAACGTGTAGTAGGGACCAAGGACAAGGCATAATGCCTAAATTGTAAGTACATAAAAAAAAAATTCATGGGAATTTGGAATAGTGACTGTAGGTCCTGAAAAGATCGTAATGCACCCCCCGGGTCAAAGACTTGTGAGGTAAATGATAATCCTTTCGTGTGCCAAACATAAGAAGTGGGATTATGTAAAGAAGGAGGGAATGCCGGATTACCCCAAATAGAGAGAAATGAAGATGATTGAGGATCTCGTTTAAGTTTCCTATTGATGGATTGCCATGCCTTATAGGTGTCAATAAACATCACGTTTTGTAAAATCTGTTTCGGGATATCTCTTTTTTTGGAATGGATAAGAGCACTTAGGGAGTAGGGATATAATAAGGCCTCATCTACGTAACGGTCAGTATAGGAAGATTTATTAAGTAACCAATCGGTAATATAGCGAAAATGAATAGCTATGGAATACAAGTGTAGATTAGGAAGCGATAACCCACCTTTAGATCTGTGAGTTTGTAGTTTGTGGAACGCAATTCTAGGACGTTTTTTATAGTGATGTGCACCAGGAATTTTTTCGGGTTTTGGTTTTGGGTTCGGTTCCGCGGCCGTGTTTTGGGTTCGACCGCGTTTTGGCAAAACCTCACCGAATTTTTTTTGTCGGATTCGGGTGTGTTTTGGATTCGGGTGTTTTTTTCAAAAAACCCTAAAAAACAGCTTAAATCATAGAATTTGGGGGTCATTTTGATCCCAAAGTATTATTAACCTCAAAAACCATAATTTACACTCATTTTCAGTCTATTCTGAATACCTCACACCTCACAATATTATTTTTAGTCCTAAAATTTGCACCTGGGTCGCTGGATGACTAAGCTAAGCGACCCTAGTGGCCGACACAAACACCGGGCCCATCTAGGAGTGGCACTGCAGTGTCACGCAGGATGTCCCTTCCAAAAAACCCTCCCCAAACAGCACATGACGCAAAGAAAAAAAGAGGCGCAATGAGGTAGCTGTGTGAGTAAGATAAGCGACCCTGGTGGCCGACACAAACACCGGGCCCATCTAGGAGTGGCACTGCAGTGTCACGCAGGATGTCCCTTCCAAAAAACCCTCCCCAAACAGCACATGACGCAAAGAAAAAAAGAGGCGCAATGAGGTAGCTGTGTGAGTAAGATAAGCGACCCTAGTGGCCGACACAAACACCGGGCCCATCTAGGAGTGGCACTGCAGTGTCACGCAGGATGTCCCTTCCAAAAAACCCTCCCCAAACAGCACATGACGCAAAGAAAAAAAGAGGCGCAATGAGGTAGCTGTGTGAGTAAGATAAGCGACCCTAGTGGCCGACACAAACACCGGGCCCATCTAGGAGTGGCACTGCAGTGTCACGCAGGATGTCCCTTCCAAAAAACCCTCCCCAAACAGCACATGACGCAAAGAAAAAAAGAGGCGCAATGAGGTAGCTGTGTGAGTAAGATAAGCGACCCTAGTGGCCGACACAAACACCGGGCCCATCTAGGAGTGGCACTGCAGTGTCACGCAGGATGGCCCTTCCAAAAAACATTCCACAAACAGCACATGACGCAAAGAAAAATTAAAGAAAAAAGAGGTGCAAGATGGAATTGTCCTTGGGCCCTCCCACCCACCCTTATGTTGTATAAACAGGACATGCACACTTTAACCAACCCATCATTTCAGTGACAGGGTCTGCCACACGACTGTGACTGAAATGACGGGTTGGTTTGGACCCCCACCAAAAAAGAAGCAATTAATCTCTCCTTGCACAAACTGGCTCTACAGAGGCAAGATGTCCACCTCATCATCATCCTCCGATATATCACCGTGTACATCCCCCTCCTCACAGATTATCAATTCGTCCCCACTGGAATCCACCATCTCAGCTCCCTGTGTACTTTGTGGAGGCAATTGCTGCTGGTCAATGTCTCCACGGAGGAATTGATTATAATTCATTTTAATGAACATCATCTTCTCCACATTTTCTGGATGTAACCTCGTACGCCGATTGCTGACAAGGTGAGCGGCGGCACTAAACACTCTTTCGGAGTACACACTTGTGGGAGGGCAACTTAGGTAGAATAAAGCCAGTTTGTACAAGGGCCTCCAAATTGCCTCTTTTTCCTGCCAGTATAAGTACGGACTGTGTGACGTGCCTACTTGGATGCGGTCACTCATATAATCCTCCACCATTCTTTCAATGGTGAGAGAATCATATGCAGTGACAGTAGACGACATGTCCGTAATCGTTGTCAGGTCCTTCAGTCCGGACCAGATGTCAGCATCAGCAGTCGCTCCAGACTGCCCTGCATCACCGCCAGCGGGTGGGCTCGGAATTCTGAGCCTTTTCCTCGCACCCCCAGTTGCGGGAGAATGTGAAGGAGGAGATGTTGACAGGTCGCGTTCCGCTTGACTTGACAATTTTCTCACCAGCAGGTCTTTCAACCCCAGCAGACTTGTGTCTGCCGGAAAGAGAGATCCAAGGTAGGCTTTAAATCTAGGATCGAGCACGGTGGCCAAAATGTAGTGCTCTGATTTCAACAGATTGACCACCCGTGAATCCTTGTTAAGCGAATTAAGGGCTCCATCCACAAGTCCCACATGCCTAGCGGAATCGCTCCGTGTTAGCTCCTCCTTCAATGTCTCCAGCTTCTGCAAAAGCCTGATGAGGGGAATGACCTGACTCAGGCTGGCAGTGTCTGAACTGACTTCACGTGTGGCAAGTTCAAAGGGCATCAGAACCTTGCACAACGTTGAAATCATTCTCCACTGCACTTGAGATAGGTGCATTCCACCTCCTATATCGTGCTCAATTGTATAGGCTTGAATGGCCTTTTGCTGCTCCTCCAACCTCTGAAGCATATAGAGGGTTGAATTCCACCTCGTTACCACTTCTTGCTTCAGATGATGGCAGGGCAGGTTCAGTAGTTTTTGGTGGTGCTCCAGTCTTCTGTACGTGGTGCCTGTACGCCGAAAGTGTCCCGCAATTCTTCTGGCCACCGACAGCATCTCTTGCACGCCCCTGTCGTTTTTAAAAAAATTCTGCACCACCAAATTCAAGGTATGTGCAAAACATGGGACGTGCTGGAATTTGCCCATATTTAATGCACACACAATATTGCTGGCGTTGTCCGATGCCACAAATCCACAGGAGAGTCCAATTGGGGTAAGCCATTCCGCGATGATCTTCCTCAGTTGCTGTAAGAGGTTTTCAGCTGTGTGCGTATTCTGGAAAGCGGTGATACAAAGCGTAGCCTGCCTAGGAAAGAGTTGGCGTTTGCGAGATGCTGCTACTGGTGCCGCCGCTGCTGTTCTTGCGGCGGGAGTCCATACATCTACCCAGTGGGCTGTCACAGTCATATAGTCCTGACCCTGCCCTGCTCCACTTGTCCACATGTCCGTGGTTAAGTGGACATTGGGTACAGCTGCATTTTTTAGGACACTGGTGAGTCTTTTTCTGAGGTCTGTGTACATTTTCGGTATCGCCTGCCTAGAGAAGTGGAACCTAGATGGTATTTGGTAACGGGGGCACACTACCTCAAGAAATTGTCTAGTTCCCTGTGAACTAACGGCGGATACCGGACGCACGTCTAACACCAACATAGTTGTCAAGGCCTCAGTTATCCGCTTTGCAGCAGGATGACTGCTGTGATATTTCATCTTCCTCGCAAAGGACTGTTGGACAGTCAATTGCTTACTGGAAGTAGTACAAGTGGTCTTCCGACTTCCCCTCTGGGATGACCATCGACTCCCAGCAGCAACAACAGCAGCGCCAGCAGCAGTAGGCGTTACACGCAAGGATGCATCGGAGGAATCCCAGGCAGGAGAGGACTCGTCAGAATTGCCAGTGACATGGCCTGCAGGACTATTGGCATTCCTGGGGAAGTAGGAAATTGACACTGAGGGAGTTGGTGGGGTGGTTTGCGTGAGCTTGGTTACAAGAGGAAGGGATTTACTGGTCAGTGGACTGCTTCCGCTGTCACCCAAAGTTTTTGAACTTGTCACTGACTTATTATGAATGCGCTGCAGGTGACGTATAAGGGAGGATGTTCCGAGGTGGTTAACGTCCTTACCCCTACTTATTACAGCTTGACAAAGGCAACACACGGCTTGACACCTGTTGTCCGCATTTCTGTTGAAATACCTCCACACTGAAGAGCTGATTTTTTGGGTATTTTCACCAGGCATGTCAACGGCCATATTCCTCCCACGGACAACAGGTGTCTCCCCGGGTGCCTGACTTAAACAAACCACCTCACCATCAGAATTCTCCTGGTCAATTTCCTCCCCAGCGCCAGCAACACCCATATCCTCCTCATCCTGGTGTACTTCAACACTGACATCTTCAATCTGACTATCAGGAACTGGACTGCGGGTGCTCCTTCCAGCACTTGCAGGGGGCGTGCAAATGGTGGAAGGCGCATGCTCTTCACGTCCAGTGTTGGGAAGGTCAGGCATCGCAACCGACACAATTGGACTCTCCTTGTGGATTTGGGATTTCGAAGAACGCACAGTTCTTTGCGGTGCTTTTGCCAGCTTGAGTTTTTTTCAGTTTTCTAGCGAGAGGCTGAGTGCTTCCATCCTCATGTGAAGCTGAACCACTAGCCATGAACATAGGCCAGGGCCTCAGCCGTTCCTTGCCACTCCGTGTGGTAAATGGCATATTGGCAAGTTTACGCTTCTCCTCCGACAATTTTATTTTAGGTTTTGGAGTCCTTTTTTTACTGATATTTGGTGTTTTGGATTTGACATGCTCTGTACTATGACATTGGGCATCGGCCTTGGCAGACGACGTTGCTGGCATTTCATCGTCTCGGCCATGACTAGTGGCAGCAGCTTCAGCACGAGGTGGAAGTGGATCTTGATCTTTCCCTAATTTTGGAACCTCAACATTTTTGTTCTCCATATTTTAATAGGCACAACTAAAAGGCACCTCAGGTAAACAATGGAGATGGATGGATACTAGTATACTTATGGATGGACTGCCGAGTGCCGACACAGAGGTAGCTACAGCCGTGGACTACCGTACTGTGTCTGCTGCTAATATAGACTGGATGATAATGAGATGAAATCAATATATATATGTATGTATATATAATATCACTAGTACTGCAGCCGGACAGGTAGATAATATATTTATTAGGTAATGATGACTGATGACGGACCTGCTGGACACTGTCAGCTCAGCAGCACCGCAGACTGCTACAGTAAGCTACTATACTATAGTAGTATGTACAAAGAAGAAAGAAAAAAAAAAACCACGGGTAGGTGGTATACAATTATGGATGGACTGCCGAGTGCCGACACAGAGGTAGCTACAGCCGTGGACTACCGTACTGTGTCTGCTGCTAATATAGACTGGATGATAATGAGATGAAATCAATATATATATGTATGTATATATAATATCACTAGTACTGCAGCCGGACAGGTAGATAATATATTTATTAGGTAATGATGACTGATGACGGACCTGCTGGACACTGTCAGCTCAGCAGCACCGCAGACTGCTACAGTAAGCTACTATACTATAGTAGTATGTACAAAGAAGAAAGAAAAAAAAAACCACGGGTAGGTGGTATACAATTATGGATGGACTGCCGAGTGCCGACACAGAGGTAGCTACAGCCGTGGACTACCGTACTGTGTCTGCTGCTAATATAGACTGGATGATAATGAGATGAAATCAATATATATATGTATGTATATATAATATCACTAGTACTGCAGCCGGACAGGTAGATAATATATTTATTAGGTAATGATGACTGATGATGGACCTGCTGGACACTGTCAGCTCAGCAGCACCGCAGACTGCTACAGTAAGCTACTATACTATAGTAGTATGTACAAAGAAGAAAGAAAAAAAAAAACCACGGGTAGGTGGTATACAATTATGGATGGACTGCCGAGTGCCGACACAGAGGTAGCTACAGCCGTGGACTACCGTACTGTGTCTGCTGCTAATATAGACTGGATGATAATGAGATGAAATCAATATATATATGTATGTATATATAATATCACTAGTACTGCAGCCGGACAGGTAGATAATATATTTATTAGGTAATGATGACTGATGACGGACCTGCTGGACACTGTCAGCTCAGCAGCACCGCAGACTGCTACAGTAAGCTACTATACTATAGTAGTATGTACAAAGAAGAAAGAAAAAAAAAAACCACGGGTAGGTGGTATACAATTATGGATGGACTGCCGAGTGCCGACACAGAGGTAGCTACAGCCGTGGACTAACATACTGTGTCTGCTGCTAATATAGACTGGATGATTGATAATGAGATGAAATCAATATATATATGTATGTATATATAATATCACTAGTACTGCAGCCGGACAGGTAGATAATATATTTATTAGGTAATGATGACTGATGACGGACCTGCTGGACACTGTCAGCTCAGCAGCACCGCAGACTGCTACAGTAAGCTACTATACTATAGTAGTATGTACAAAGAAGAAAGAAAAAAAAAAACCACGGGTAGGTGGTATACAATTATGGATGGACTGCCGAGTGCCGACACAGAGGTAGCTACAGCCGTGGACTAACGTACTGTGTCTGCTGCTAATATAGACTGGATGATTGATAATGAGATGAAATCAATATATATATGTATGTATATATAATATCACTAGTACTGCAGCCGGACAGGTAGATAATATATTTATTAGGTAATGATGACTGATGATGGACCTGCTGGACACTGTCAGCTCAGCAGCACCGCAGACTGCTACAGTAAGCTACTATACTATAGTAGTATGTACAAAGAAGAAAGAAAAAAAAAAACACGGGTAGGTGGTATACAATTATGGATGGACTGCCGAGTGCCGACACAGAGGTAGCTACAGCCGTGGACTAACGTACTGTGTCTGCTGCTAATATAGAGTCTAGACTGGATGATAAATTATTGATAATGAGATGAAATCAATATAATATCACTAGTACTGCAGCCGGACAGGTACTATATATATTTATTATGTAATGACTGATGACGGACCTGCTGGACACTGTCAGGTCAGCAGCACCGCAGACTGCTACAGTAAGCTACTATAGTAGTATGTATAAAGAAGAATGAAAAAAAAAAAAACCACGGGTAGGTGGTATACAATATTATATATATATATATATTATATACAATTATATATATATATATATATATATATATATATATATATTAAACTGGTGGTGATTGATTATTAAACTGGTGGTCAGGTCACGTTGCAACTTGCAACTAGTACTCCGAGTCCTAAGCAGACAATCACAAAATGTATTATTATACTGGTGGTCAGTGTGGTCACAACAATGGCAGTGTGGCACTGACTCTGGCAGCAAAAGTGTGCACTGTACGTTATATGTACTCCTGAGTCCTGCTCTCAGACTCTAACTGCTCCCCACTGTCAGTGTCTCCCCCACAAGTCAGATAATTAATGCAATACACAGTCACACTATCTAATCTATATCACTTCAGCAAGTAGTATAGTAGTATAGTAGTACTCCTCCTAATAGTAATAATGCTCCCCAAAATACTGTGTCTCTCTCGTCTCTACTGTGTCTCTCTCTTCTCTAAACGGAGAGGACGCCAGCCACGTCCTCTCCCTATGACTCTCAATGCACGTGTGAAAATGGCGGCGACGCGCGGCTCCTTATATAGAATCCGAGTCTCGCGAGAATCCGACAGCGGGATGATGACGTTCGGGTGCGCTCGGGTTAACCGAGCAAGGCGGGAAGATCCGAGTCGCTCGGACCCGTGAAGAAAAAACTGAAGTTCGGGCGGGTTCGGATTCCGAGGAACCGAACCCGCTCATCACTAGTTTTTTATTCCAGATAAATTGGGAGGTAAGCTGATCAAAGCGCTTCAAATCCGTTTTCATTAAACTAACAGGTAACATTTGTAATTTATAGAATATTTTAGGAAAGATTATCGCCTTCACTACCGCAATTCGGCCTAATAAAGATAAGGGTAGGTTCATCCAGGTCTCATATAAAGAAAATATTTTTATAAAAGTGGGGGTATAATTCAATTTATAAAGCTGAGTAATATCTGATGGGATGTTTAAGCCCAAGTATTTTATATGTTCTTTATACACTGATGAAGGAAATTCTTGTAACTGCGTTTGGGTAGGCACAGAGGGAGACGAGAGGGTGAGTATTTCCGATTTTGATGTGTTGATTTTAAAACCTGCATGTCTACCAAAGTTTCCGATCAATGATAGCAAAGAGGGAAGGGAAGAAGAGGGATTCGATATAAACAAGAGTAGATCATCAGCGTATAAGGCCAATTTCAGTTCTACCTCATTAATTGATATACCCATGATCGATGGCGTGTTACGGATTGCGACTGCAAGGGGCTCGATGGCAAGTGCAAAAAGCAGGGGTGAAAGGGGGGCACCCTTGACGTGTACCCTTACAAATATCAAAGGGTTGAGATAGATGGCCATTACAACTGAGTTGTGATTTCGGTGAGGAATATAATGTATTTATAATATGTATAAAAGACGGGGGATAACCAAAATGACTTAATGATTGAAAAAGATGGGACCAGGTGATAAGATCAAAAGCCTTCTCGGCATCTAAGGCCAATACTGCCTTTTGATCTGATGATGACTGTTGGGCACAATGTGATATTACGGATAAAACTTTACGGACATTTGTGACCGAGTGACGTCCCCAAATGAAACCTGTTTGATCACTATGAATTACAGATGGGAGAGTATGTTTGAGGCGTTCTGCAAGAATCTTTGTAAATATTTTAAAGTCTACATTCAAAAGAGATATAGGGCGATATGAACTAGGAGACGCAGTATCTCGTCCTGGCTTTAGTAGGACCTTAATTATAGCTGAATTAAAATGTAAAGGTAAGGAGTTAGACTCTATAATAGAGTTATAAAGAGCAAGTAAATGGGTGTCAATTTTGTCTATAAGGAGCTTGTAAAATTCGTTAGTGAGGCCATCGGGTCCGGGAGCCTTATTCATTTTAAGATGTTTAATTACCTCTCTAACTTCCGTCAGGGTAATTGGTGTAGATAGTGACGTGACATAATTGGAAGGAACCTGTGGTAAGCTTGGAAATTTCCAGGGAATTATACTTTCTTGGTTAGGTAAGGGGGAGGACGAGGAAGAAGGAGAAATTGTTAAGGGAATAGACTTTGAACTTGTTCTTTGACAAATAACCTCAGAGTCGGAATATAAGGATTCATAGTACGATCTCATGATTTCAGAGATTTGTAGTGGATCCGTAGTAAGGGAGCCATCAGGTAGTCGTAAAGGATGAACTAACATGGGAGTCGAAGAGCCTTTCAGTAAATTTGTTAATAATTTCCCAGTTTTATTTCCAAATCTATGGAAACGGAAATCTACATTAAATTTATACTTATCTCCCATAGCTGAGAGAAATTTGTCAAACTGCAATTTCAAAGTAGAGTATGATTGTTTATTAAATGGAGTAGGATTAGTTTTAAAAATTTGGAAGGCATCTGATAGGGATTGTTGCATTTCCAAGTATGATTGAGCATATTTTTTTCTCAGGGCTGAATTATATGAAATTATGTCTCCCCTAAGGACGGATTTAGCTGCCTGCCAGAATAGGGTGGGATTTTCCTCCGAATGTAGTTTATTACAGAAATAATAGGAGTCCCAAGCCCCATTTAACATGTCACGAAATTTAGTAGAAGTAATTAAATGAGATGGAAATCTCCAATGAGGTGTTGGGGGGGAGTCACATCTGAATTTTAGTGAGAACCATACCAGGGCATGATCAGAGATAACTATGGGTTCAATATGAGAAGAGGTAACCTGTGGAAACAATTGGTGTGAAATAGAGACATAGTCTATGCGTGAAAATGTATTGTGTGTAGATGAGTGGCAAGAGTAATCTTTGTCAGTAGGATATAAAGCTCGCCAAATGTCAATCAGTTGTAAAGCTCTAAAAAAGTGTGGCATTCCATATTTCGGAAGGGTATGTGAAGAGTGGGGGGGGGGGGCGATCCAGGACTAAAGAGGAAACAAGATTAAAGTCCCCACACACAATAAGATTATCTGAGCAAAGAGGGGTCAATTTGGTTATTAAATTCTGGAAAAAAACCTTATCATATTGATTAGGGGCATAAACCGAGCAAAAAGTGAGCGGGTAGTTTTCTAGAGTCAGTTGAACAATTAAGAAACGCCCCTGCGGATCTAAATCAGTATATGAGAGGGTAATCTTAAGGTGGCGTCTAGCCAGGAGAGCTACACCTCGAGACTTTGAGTTAAAGGGGGCAGCTGCTATTAGTGACCAGCCTAGCGCCTGCAATTTCTGTGATTCCGCCTGGGTCAGATGGGTTTCCTGAATAAGTGCAAAGTCAATGTCTGATCTAGATAAATACAATAAGATCTTACGGCGTTTCGCCGGGGTTTTGATACCTCTCACGTTGAGTGTGCCAATCCTGATCTCAGCCATCCGTAATCCATGGGGAAAGGCACTGCAAGGTCGGAGCTATATTAATCACCGCGTCAATCATGAGAATTGCTGGAGGGAAATGGGGAGAGGATAGGGAGGTACAGAGGAGATATCTACACAAAAACAACAACAAAAAATGGTAAAGTGAGAAGTTCGAATATACGAACATATCTTCCAGGATACAAGAGACATAATACAATTGAACATAAAAGAAAATTAACATGAACCGGCAGAGGCGCTACCGGTTTCACCTCGACTACCTCACCGTTAAAGCGACCAAGAGGAAAAAGGAAAATTACATAAAATAGAAAATGTAAGCCATATAGCACATATGAAAATGCTGATCTAATCAGGAGAAATCTGAAATCAAACATTAACAGAAATCAGCTGATCAACCAATATGTTAGCAGGAAGAATAGTGATGACTTATATTAACTATTAGGCCGCTTAACAATGTTTATGGCTGAATGCCGAGGAGCGAGCTATTATAGCATATAATTGTCCATAACATGGTATTCAGAATTATAGAACCCACATGAAAATCCAGTCATAAAGCGTGGATAAAACTGAACCTAAAATGTAGAAAAATATATATATATATATACGCATTGAGCATATTAGAAATATATAACAGCAAAATGAAGACCTATCTTGTCAGCCATAACTTCAATGTTGCGCAACCTCAGATACATCTGAAATGTCCTCCTGTTCTCCAGAAGAGTCTTCAGTTAAATACGCCATGGCGTCTTCGGGAGAGGTGAAATCCAAGTGAGAGTCGCCCATGTAGATACGTAATTTAGCTGGATAGAGTACTGAGAATTTACATTTGGCCTTTACAAGTCTAGAACAGACCGGAGTGAAAGCCTTCCTTGCACGGGTCAGTTCCGCTGAAAAGTCCTGGAATATGTATAGACGGTTATTTTCCCATTGGATTTGTTTAAGTTTCCTAGAAGCTGTCCAGAATGCCATTCTATGCAGATAATTAAGACACCTGAAGATCGTTACCCGAGGGCGGTTGTCTGACGAGCGTGGAGGAGGTCCAACTCTATGAGCTCTCTCAATCACGAGATCTTTGCAAACATCAGAGATGCCCAAAATAGAAGGTAATGTTGTCTGCACAAAAGTCACCAAGTCAACTCCCGTGACTGTTTCCGGTAGGCCCACCAGGCGGATATTATTTCTTCTAGATCTATTTTCTGCGTCATCTAGCTTGTTCCATAGTTGATAATTTTCTTTTTCTAGGCGTACTATGCGACCCTGAACTTCAGACATATCATGTGCAAGACCACCAATTCTGTTTTCATTCACCTGAACCTTTTGTGACAGTTGGTGTAGTTGAGAGGTTATATCAGAAACTGCCCGTGCCAATAAGGGTGTCACTGCTTGAGTAATAGCATCAGTAAGATCAGCGAAAGTAATAGGTGAGTCCGGAGGACGACTAACCTTAGGTAAATCTGTAAAAGGTTGCGTAGCTGCAGCTTTCTTTGATGCCGGCGACGCTGGTGGTGTTGTGATACCAGGCGCCATGTCTGAATCGGCTCTGCGTTTCTCCTGACGTCCAAGTGGCGCTGTGGGCGCCGGTTTAGCGGAAGCGCCGGGTGACAAAAATTTGTCCATATGGCTGTAAGGCAAAGCGGTATAGGTCGCTGTTTGTATGTAAATTGAGACTCAGCTGTGTTGCAGTGTAAGTAGCCGGGTGTCACCGGAGCAAGACGGTGAAGTTGCTCACCGCATGAAGCCGGAGCTGGAAGTAATCATATAGAAATAGGTACGATTGCAGGAGCTACTAAATATCTCATACAGAAAAGCACGGATATCCCCTTCACCGGGAGGACCCGGCCAGCAGTGTCCCGCCAGGGGGGAAGAGTTATATTGCGCTCCTTATAATCAAATGTATGATAAATAGGATAAAGTGGGGGGTGACAGGATGTTAATAAGTCACAGTGAGTGGCTGGCAATCATATTAAATTGCAGTGAAAAGGAGGGAAGGACATAGGTCACTTGAGCAAATATCTTGTATCCAAGCTGTATACTTGTATTGCAGCAGAGGTGATGGTATTAAGTGTGTCTGTAGGTATATTAAACAGGGTTCAGGAGGATCTAAGCAATCAACAGGCTTATATATTGTGGGAGTAGGGGACAAGGGTATAGCTCGCCTGGTATGTCAGGTATGCCTGGCCGCTCTCCAGCGCCTCTGTAGGGAAGGTAAAATGGCCGCCGCTATGGGCTACTCCCGATCCCGCCGCCTCTCCCCGCTGCTAGCGTCCGTCCAAGCCGCCTAACGGGTGACCGAGCGGCGCACAGCGGGAGGACAGCAGGCTCCGACAAGCCGATGACCAGCGCGGCACTCCAGGCTCCCACCAGCAGACCCGACGTGCGTCCCGAGGTTCCTCCAAAATCCAGGTCCCGGCTTCAGTTAAACAGGAAGGCCGCAATCCGCAGAGACAGTGTACGCTGTCTCCCGACTCCGCAGCCCACCTCTGTCTTTGGATATGTGACGAGAGAGGGTGTGAGCACCCGGGGGAGATCGTGAATACCAGATGGGGGGGAATAAAAGGGGTTATTATAAGCTCATATGCTGGAGCTCAGGCAGTGTGCATCTTGTTCCGTTGCCAGCCAGGCCACGCCCCCACCTTAGCACCTATTTATTTTGATGGAGATTTATTGCAATATGCCGCTCTGGTTGATCGATTTCTCTCTCTGATGGAGTCAGATCCTTTGGGTGCAGTAACTCCTTCCAGCATTACTCGATATCTGTTCCTGGCATTCAGAGGAAGAGCTTTGGAGTGGGCCAACATGCTTTTTGAGGGTAATGGTCCTGTGTTCCATGATTTACAGACTTTTAGTAATGCTGTGGTTAAAGAATTTAGTCCTAAACCTTTGGAATCTGACTCTGTAAAAAAATCATGCTCTAAAGGGAATGCAGAAGGAAGTTTGTGCTGTCCTTCCAGGGATAATCTAAGTATCTCCTTCTGTAAGAATCCAACCATTAAAATTGGTCATGTAGGAGTCTCTCCTAGCCCAAAGAATTTAAAACTCCAGTGCACTTCTTTGTCGTCTGCAAACTGTGTATCTAACGGAGATTCGTATCTTCCATTAGACTTGGACTCAGACTCTGAATTTGATCCAGTTCATGATGCTACTCTTTTCCTGGGAGGTCCTATGTTTTCTAAGGAAGTTTTTTCTTCACAGGAGACTCCGTTCTCCCTGTTCAAAACCAAATGTTCCAAGAAGAAGAAGAGGCATCGACGAAGGTCCTAAGTTCTTCTGTATGAATTTCTCAAGTTCCTCTAAGATTCAAGATGGGTGTCCGGAGTCCACCCTTGTAGAGGGGGGTACTGTCACGATCCTCACTGTAGTTCTCATATTTGGTGACTTACCTCTGCCATCTCTGTCCTGGATCCTGCATCTTTCTGCTCACTGGGATAAACAGCTTGCCAATACCATGAGTTTCCTGAGTTCTCTGCCTGGAAGGTAAGAGTTAACGAGCTCCAACTGTGGTGATTAATCTTCTGTGTGAGTCTGAATTCAGCAATCTGAAGTTTAGGCCTAAAAGCCAGCATCCTCTGTTTGTTTGCAGAAGTTCAGGCTTCAGTGTTTTTTCGGCCTGCTAGGCCTCACTCCACATCACAGCCTAGTCTACAGTACTCACATGACAGTGACTGTTCACCTGCCCCAGAGCTGTCCAATCCTGTGCCAGCCTGAGACTCTCTGAATCTCCTGACACTGCTCACCAATCATCAAGGACCAGGAAGAATAAGTCAGGAGACTTGAGTTGGAAACTCTGGCAGTTCCTCGTGTCACACACAGCTCTGTGTGAGCTTAGAAGCTGAGCTCCCTAAAGGTAACACTTGTACTTCGGTTCCTGTAAAACTCTGCTCCTTTGCTACCCAGTTTGGATTACATTTGTGTTACCATTGATATCCAGTATTTCTACAGTTTCATCTTAAAGTCACAGTTGCAGTATTCCATAGTCTCATCTTAAAGTCACAGTTGCAGTATTCCACAGTCTCCTCTTAAAGCCACAGCTGCAGTATTCTACAGTTTCATCTTAAAGTCACAGTTGCAGTATTCCACAGTCTCATCTTAAAGTCACAGCCGCAGTGTTCTTCAGCCTTGTCCTAAAGTCACAGCCAGTGTCATCGTTCTACTTTCAGGTGCGTTTTCAGTTATATCCGGTACCAGCCCGGATTACAGTTGCGTTCCAGTCTCACCGGTAACCAGCCCAGTTCTCAATCTCACCAGTAACCAGTTTGGCTTACTATCTTGCCAGTAACCTTGAGTACATAAGCACCTACTCCTGTGACACCATATCCAGTTCAATCTCACCTATACATTCTTCATCCTGCTATCAACACCAAGTCCCTGGTGATCCAGTGGTCAGGATACGGTTTCCTCTGCCGAGGCCCGGGTTCGATCCCCGGTCAGGGATTGCTCCTTTTCACTGATTCCTACAAACCAGCCTAATATTCACATAGTCCTCCAGTCGCCCGCACAGACTTCACTAACACTGGGTTCACAAAAACCACAGTCCTGACACTAAGGGTATAAAGCAGGTCTCCAGGAAAAGGAAGATGCCTGTTCAGCTAGTCACATAGGAGGACATGTGCTAAGCAGTGATAAAAGTGGAGAAGTCCATACCGCCCAACATGACACTCTCCAGTAGGGACAAATTGCTCAGCTCCTGGACTTTCCTCTTAATGTATGATTGCCAGCACCTGTGTTGAGCAGGTTACTGGACAAGAAATATGTTTCACCACAGGTGATGGCAATCATAAATTAAGAGGGAAGTCCAGGAGCAGAGCATTCTGTCCCTCCTAGAGAGGGTCATGTTGGGAGGTATGGAAGTGCGCCAGTGGAGAAGTTTCCCATGGCAACCAATCAGCTGCTCTATATACTTTTATAGTATGCAAATTATAAATGTTCCGTCAATGCTGATTGGTTGCCATGGGCAACTTCTCCACTGGCTCACTTCCATACCTCCCAACATGACCCTCTCCAGGAGGGACAAAATACTCTGCTCCTGGACTTCCCTCTTAATTTATGATTGCCATCACCTGTGGTGAAACACCTTTCTTGTGCAACAACCTGTTCAAAACAGGAGATGAAAATCATAAATTAAGAGGGAAGTCCAGGGGCAGAGCATTTTGTCCATCCTGGAGAGGGTCATGTTAGGAGGTATGCACTTCACTATTATCACTGCTTAGTACATCTCCCCCAAGGTGTGACAAGTGACAATGTAACAAGGGAGATCAGAGCGTAGATACAAATGATAAATATTTATTTGATTCACATATAAAAACCATATACAATAAATAAAAATAGGTTGCTTTACACACACCCTCCTTCTGAATAAACCGCTATACTTAAGACAGCGGAGAAATGCGTCAAGGATACCTTTCCTGTGGGGGAATATACTGCATCCTGGGGCATACAAGCACTCTACAATGTGACTGCAGCCGCGTCCTCCCTCCCTGTCTCTGGTGTAACATATTGCATCCCGGGGTACACAAGTGCTATAATATGACCGCAGCCACGTCCTCCCTCCCCGGCTCTTGCCCTGTGAATGCTGCCTCGCCACCGGAAGTCTTTGGCAGCAGGAATACAGACCACGCTGTACCACAATCTCCATACCAAATGGATATTGGGCATTACTGCTGATTTGCATAATTGGAGCTTTGTAAAGGATCTCCACAAGTGGTCAGCATACCATACCAGCTTATAAGAGGAGGTCGAGCATTCTCTATCATGCTTAAGTGTTTGTTGCTATGGACATTTGCATCTATTTAAATCTGGCATATGATTATTCATTTTTCTTGGATCTCACATAAATAAATTCCTCCACTGGGGTGTGTAAAGCAACCTATTTTTATTTCTTGTATATGGTTTTTATATGTGAATTAAATACATATTTATCAGTTGTATCTGCGCTCTCATCTCCCTTGTTACATTGTCTCTATGCTGTGAGACAAGAGCACCTACTGGGAGCTGCAAATATAATTGTAACAAAATATTTATTTTAAAGTGCTCAGTTTTGAACCTCTTATTGTAATTTGTTATTATTTTTTTTATTTGTTTTTTTAATTGCGCCCGATAACTAAACATATTTAAAGTGTGACAAGTGAACCTGTTTTGCTTCTTCCGTGTCGCACTATCAGGCCCAGCATATCCTCAGCTGGTAACCAGTTTGGTCCTGCATATCCTTAGCCAGTAACCAGTCCGGTCCTGCATATCCTTAGCCAGTAACCAGTCCGGTCCTGCATATCCTCAGCTGGTAACCAGTCCAGTCCTGTATATCCTCAGCCGGTAACCAGTCCGGTCCAGCATATCCTCAGCCGGTAACCAGTGCTGTCCAGCATCATCTCTTCAGCCGATAGCCAGTCCAATCCAGCTGTATTCCTCAGCCGGTAGGCAGTCCGGTCCAGCAGCATCTCTTCAGCTGGGAGCCAGTCTGGTCCAGCTATATCCCTCAGCCGGTAGCCAGATCAGTCCAGCAGCATCTCTTCAGCCGGTAGCCAGTCCAATACAGCTGTATTCCTCAAGCAGTAGCCAGTCCAGTCCAGCAGCATCTCTTCAGCCAGTCGCCAGTCTGGTCCAGCTGTATTCCTCAGCCAGTAACCAGTCCAGTCCTGTATATCCTCAGTCAGTAACCAGTCCGGTGCGGCATATCCTCAGCCAGTAACCAGTCTGGTCCAGCTGTATTCCTCAGCCGGAAGCCAGATCGGTCCAGCATCATCTCTTCAGCCAGTAGCCAGTCCGGTCCAGCAGCATCTCTTCAGCCGGTAGCCAGTCCGATCCAGCTGTATTCCTCAAGCAGTAGCCAGTCCGGTCCAGCAGCATCTCTTCAGCCGGCAGCCAGTCTGGTCCAGCTGTGTTCCTCAGCCAGTAACCAGTCCGTTCCGGCATATCCTCAGCCAGTAACCAGTCCAGTCCTGTATATCCTCAGTCAGTAACCAGTCCGGTGCGGCATACCCTCAGCCAGTAACCAGTCTGGTCCAGCTGTATTCCTCAGCCGGAAGCCAGATCGGTCCAGCATCATCTCTTCAGCCGGTAGCCAGTCCGTCCAGCAGCATCTCTTCAGCCGATAGCCAGTCCGATCCAGCTGTATTCCTCAAGCAGTAGCCAGTCCAGTCCAGCAGCATCTCTTCAGCCGGCAGCCAGTCTGGTCCAGCTGTGTTCCTCAGCCGGTAACCAGTCCGGTTCGGCATATCCTCAGCCGGTAACCAGTCCAGTCCTGTATATCCTCAGCTGGTAACCAGTCCAGTCCTGTATATCATCAGCCAGTAACCAGTCTGGTCCAGCTGTATTCCTCAGCCGGTAGCCAGTCCGGTCCAGCAGGATCTCTTCAGCTGATAGCCAGTCCAATCCAGCTGTATTCCTCAGCCGGTAGCCATCCGGTCCAGCAGCATCTCTTCAGCCGGTAGCCAGTCTGGTCCAGCTGTATCCCTCAGCCGGTAGCCAGATCGATCCAGCAGCATCTCTTGAGCCGGTAGTCAGTCCGGTCCAGCTGTATTCCTCAAGCGGTAGCCAGTCCGGTCCAGCAGCATCTCTTCAGCCAGTACCAGTCTGGTCCAGCTGTGTTCCTCAGCCGGTAACAAGTCTGGTCCAGCTTTCATCAGCCTGTAACCAGTACAGTACATTACCACTGCATGTATCATAACCTTGAACTCGTATCAAAGGCAGTTCTTACTGCTACCCAAATCCCATGCAAATGAGCTATATTCAGCTTCCTCGACTCAAGCTCCAAGCCTCAGACCGTGGACGTCGGTCATCACCTGACCCAGGTAACCTTGTGCACCAAATGGTGACACTCAGGATTGCAAACAGTTAAAATTTTCCAGATCACCTAGCAGGTGCACAGGTGTAGTCATTACTCACTGACATGTTTTAAAACATCCACAGGTGGAGTTAATTATTTCAGTTACTGTGAAGAGACCTGGAAAACATGAACTATTTGGGGTCATGAGTTTGAGAACTTACGTTACTTGTACAGAGGGGCGGAACTCCCAGAGGCAATGGAGATGCCTGCCTCCCAGCTCTAAGCCCAAAAGGGGCACCTGCATGTACAACAGTACCTGTGTGGTTCACAGCGAGATTCAAGTGTGAGTGCTGCTCTAAAGTGCACCTGCTGCTGCTGCAGAGTTAATTAGCTGTGTCCCAGGAGCCCTGCTAACACTTGCATTAGAGGACAGGACAAATCCCGCCTACACTGCAACAAGCAACGCTGCACCTGCCACTGCTGCTGGATTGGACCCACTGGTGAACGCTGGTTCTGCATGCCGCAGATTGCTGAATCTTATGAGTCTGACCCTGACCCACCAGCCTTTGTCACACAGCGTAGCTAGAGCCCTGTCAATTAGCTGCAGGCTCTGGTCCCTGTAGAACGGCTGACAGTGTTATCTATCTAAGGGGGCATGTACTAAGCAGTGATAAAAGTGGAGAAGTTAGCCAGTAGAGAAGTTGCCCATGGCAACCAATCAGCTGCTCTGTATACTTTTATAGTATGCAAATTATAAATGTTACATCAATGCTGATTGGTTGCCATGGGCAACTTCTCCATTGGCTCACTTCTCCATTTTTATCACTGCTTAGTACATGTCCCCTTATGTATTCTATATGTACCCATACCTCCCAACATCAGAAGATGTGAAGGAGGGACACCCTGGTGCAGCAAAGCCACCACCGGGTAAAAATGGGTGGGGCCTATAGGAAAAGGGGCGTGGCTGCACATGAGTGCCGCAGTCGCGAGCAATGCCCGTGACTCCCTTGAATAGATGCATCTATTCACTGCTGCTGTTAGGCAGAGAAGTGACTGGCAGGAGCCTCCCAACTGCCCCCCCCCCAACCGCGGGACACTGCAAAAAAAGGGACTGTCCCGCGAAAAACAGTACAGTTGGGAGGTATGTATACCAAGAGGGACAGAATGCTCTGCTTCTGGACTTTCCTCTTAATTTGTGATTGCTAGCACCTGTTTTGAACAGGTTAATGGATAAGTATCGTGTTTACCTTCCTGAAGAGTGTATACACAGTCCAGCCAGGGGGCATAAGCGACGAAACGCGTAGAGGGAATACTGACTTGAATTTCCATGTACTAGAGATTCACCAGATAAGCCTTTTTGTTTTGTTTTTGATGTACGGGCATTTTTTTTAATCTATGTTCTGTGTTAATAAATGTTGTTGAACTGTATCACACTATTGTATATTCCTTCCCCTTCTCTCCATATGAATCCTGTGGTGAGAATTATTATTGGAGGTTACGATCGCGTGTTACTTAGCTGACTGCCATATCACTGAATCAACAAATGTGATTTATCAAGTGGTTTTGGACCACCACTTTGTCACGATCCGGGTATCTGGACGCCATTTCTTACCCATCAGATGCCTCCTAAGGCTGGCTCAGCGCTCCAGGACCGGATCCCATCTGTTATCCTGATGTGTACATTCCTGTATCCTCTCCTGTCACTCTGGGACACTGTCACAGTAAACGCCATATTACACCTGGCATGGCGTCTCCCGCGGCCTCCGCCGCCGTCCCTGAACTTCTGCATGCAGAGTGTCTGAGTGGCGATTACGTCAGCCGCGGCCTCCGCTGTGTCCGCGTGGTTGGATGTGCATCTGTCAGCCTGGCGCCTCCTGTCTCCGGTGGCCGGCGCCGCCATTACTGTTTTCATTACCACATGGATTACAAACCAAACTTCCCTCCTAGTGTCTGCATGGGCGCAGCCATCTTGGATTCTGTCAGCTGATCATTTCCACCAATCTGTTCTCAGTATTGATAATCTGCATAATTGCCTAGCCAATCCCTTCCTTGCTGCAGGTATAAATACACTGTGCCTGAGCAAGGAAGGCGTCAGTGCTTTGGTTGTCAAACCTAGTTCCTGTTTGTCTCTCTCCTGTGATTGTCTTCCAGGTTCCAGCTCCTGTCTCAAGACTTCCACCATAGAGACCCGCACCAGCATTCCACCTGCGGTGTAGCCTGACTCTCCAACCCATTGTGGATTCATCTGTTTCCAGCTACAGCATTACCTGCTTCCAGCTCAGCTTCCAGCAGAGTACAGCTTCTCTTAAAGGGCCGGTGTCCTTTCTACACTTTACCACTCTCCACCGGTATTATTATTTCTCCGCTCTCAAGTTCTACATTTCAGTTCATATTTCATCGCTCCCAAGTTCATTTATTATTTAACTGGTTCCAGCCAGTATCCACTCCGTACTAACAACAGTCTGGTTCCAGCCAGTATCCACAGCAGCTGTTTTATCTTCAGCAACCCAGCTTTTCCTGGAACACCAGCTGGCACAATCCTGGGTTATCTCCATTGCTACAGTCGGGCCTGGTAAGGACTTTCCATCTAAAAGATCATAAGAACTATCTCACACTACCAGTGCCCTGTGGCTCCTGCCATCCTGTAGTACCCAGGAACTGTATTTATTCTTTGCTGACTTTTACGTTTTCTTTTATTGCTGCTGTGTTGCGGAGTTGTCATAATAAACATCATTGACTTTTATCCAAGTTGTCGTGGTCACGCCTTCGGGCAGTTATTATTCATGTTACTTACATGTCCAGGGGTCTGATACAACCTCCCAGGTTCCGGTACATCTCAGCCCCTACAACTGAGGCTGCCTCCCGTCAGCTCAGGCCCTCAGTTGTGACACACTTATGGTACACCTCCTTTGTATAGGGTGTGTATGGTTGGTGGTGGACCTTTGTACAATAAATTGTGATATACTACACCAGAGGGCGCTTTTCTCATTATCTTTTACAGATTGGAAACATCTGATTTTCGGGAGATTAGCAGCCATCCACATTACAGGGAGTGTATGCAGTGGCGGATCCAGGGGGCGGCACTCGGGCCCGTGCCCCCCCCTGTCATTTGTGGCCTCCGTCCCGTCCCCTCCCGGCACCGCACATGGAGATGACGTGCGCCCGCTGAGATTGTGTTACCAGCGGGCGCCCGTCTCCCTGCACAGCAGCAGCCGGAGGCAGGAGCTCAGTACTGAGCTCCGGCTTCCGGCGCTGTCACTGTGCGGCGTGCGCTATGGGAGAGACGTTAGTCATGACGTCTCTCTCATAGTGCTGAGGAGCGGACGCCAAGAGGAGGACTGCAGCGGTCTGGAAGCGGGAACGGGGTTTGGTAAGTATGGTGGTTTTTTCTTCCTTAGTGCAGCGGGGGCATCTACTGGGGGCAAACTACAGGGGGACATTACTACTGGGGGGCATCAACAAGGGGCATTACTACTGGGTGGGCATTACTACTGGGGGCATCTACTGGGGGCATTACTACTGGGGGGGTCATCTATTGGGGGCATTACTACTGGGGGCAGCTACTGGGGGACATTTTTACTGGGGGGCATCTACTGGGGGCATTATTACTGGGGGGTCGTCTATTGGGGGCAAACTCCTAGGGGGCATTACTACTGGGGGCAAACTACTGGAGGACATTAATACTGGGGGGCATCTACTGGGGGCAAACTACTGGGGGACATTATTACTGGGGGGCATCTACTGGAGGCAAACTACTGGGGGACATTATTAGTGGGGGCCAACTCAGTGGCGTAACTAGAAATTTTTCTCCCCCAAGCCAAAAAATCCTTCGGCGCCCCCCCCCCCCCATACCCCCCGTAATTGGCACTAGCAAAGGTAGAAAAATGCGCGCGCCACAGGCGCGCGCCGGCAAAAAGGGTGTGTGGCTTTGTCGATATGGGCGTGGCTTTGCGTGGAGGGCGTGGCATTGCAGGAAAAGACTACCTTATACCCCAGTTTTGCAACATGCACGCCCAGACGTTGGCCACCACAGGAAAGAAAAATAATCCTGATTCATGCCCCTTACATTATTTGTCATTTTTCCTCCTCATAGTAATGCCCAGTATACATTATTCCACATACTGCAATGGCCCTTAGACATTATTCCACACACAATAATGCACATGACACAATATGCACACACTGTAATGCCCCAGACACATTATGCCACACACCGTAATGCCTGTGACACATTATGACAGGAATCGCAATGCCCGTTATTCATTATGCTACACACTGCAATGCCCCTGATACATTATAGCACATACAATGTCTGTGACACAGTATGACACACACCACAATGATCCTGAGACATTATACCACATACCACAATGCCCGTGATATAGTATACAACACACCGTAATGCCTGATACATTATGACACACACCGTAATGCCCATTACACATTAAGTTCTACAGTAAGGCTTCTAATTACTTTTAAATTACCTGCTCGTTGCCAGGGGTTTCATGCTCTTGGTTCCATGCACGGTGCCAGGGGTTTTCATGCTCAGGGTGTCATGCTCGTTGCCAGGGGTTTCATGCACTGGGTGTCATGCTCGTTGCTAGGGGGTAGTGCTTGTTGCTAGGGCCATGCTCCCAGTGCCACATATGCCCCCAGTGCCAGATATTCCCCCACAGTGCCAGGTATATGCCCCTAGTGCCAGATATTCCCCCACAGTGCCAGGTACATGCCCCCAGTGCCACATATACCCCCCCCCCAGTGCCACATATGCCCCCTCAGTGCCTGCTCCCCCCAGTGCCAAATATTCCCCCACAGTGCCACATATGCCCCCTCAGTGCCTGCTCCCCCCAGTGCCAAATATTCCCCCACAGTGCCAGGTATATGCCCCCAGTGCCAGATATTCCCCCACAGTGCCAGGTATATGCCTCCAGTGCCAGATCTTCCCCCCACAGTGCCAGGTATATGCCCCCAGTGCCAGATCTGCCCCCACAGTGCCAGGTATATGCCCCCAGTGCCAGATCTTCCCCCACAGTGCCAGGTATATGCCCCCAGTGCCAGATCTGCCCCCCACAGTGCCAGGTATATGCCTCCAGTGCCAGATCTGTCCCCCACAGTGCCAGATCTTCCCCCCACAGTGCCAGGTATATGCCCCCAGTGCCAGATCTGCCCCCACAGTGCCAGGTATATGCCCCACAGTGCCAGATCAGCCCCCACAGTGCCAGGTATATGCCCCCAGTGCCAGATCTTCCCCCCACAGTGCCAGGTATATGCCCCCAGTGCCAGATCTGCCCCCACAGTGCCAGGTATATGCCCCCAGTGCCAGATCTGACCCCCACAGTGCCAGGTATATGCCCCCAGTGCCAGATCTCCCCCCCACAGTGCCAGGTATATGCCCCCAGTGCCAGATCTGCCCCCCACAGTGCCAGGTATATGCCCCCAGTGCCAGATCTGCCCCCCACAGTGCCAGGTATATGCCCCCAGTGCCAGATCTTCCCCCCACAGTGCCAGGTATATGCCCCCAGTGCCAGATCTGCCCCCCACAGTGCCAGGTATATGCCCCCAGTGCCAGGTATATGCCCACAGTGCCAGGTATATGCCCACAGTGCCTGCTCCCCCCCCCCCATGTGTTGGAGGGACACGGAGCGCATCGCGCGTCTCTCCTGCGTCCCTCCTGGCTCTCCCCCCGGCTGGTCTAATAAAGGAAGTGCCGGTTCGTGAGCTAAACTACAGGGGGGCCAAACTACTGGGGGATAACTACAGGGGCCAAACTACTGGGGGCATTACTACTGGGGGCTAAACTACAAGGGGGGCATTACTACTGGTGGCTAAACTACAAGCAGGCAAACTACTGGGGGCATTACCACTGGGAGGCTAAACTAAAGGGGGCGGGGGTAAACTACTGGGGTCATAACTGCAGGGGCATTACCACTGGGGGCATAACTACTAGGGCGCTAAATGACTGGGGGCATTACTACAGGGGGCAATACGGGCATTGCATAAGGGGCACCACTACTATGGGGTCTATATAAGGGGCATTGGCCCTCATTCCGAGTTGTTCGCTCGTTCTTTTTCATCGCATCGCAGTGAAAATCCGCTTAGTACGCATGCGCAAAGTTCGCACTGCGACTGCGCCAAGTAACTTTACTATGAAGAAAGTATTTTTACTCACGGCTTTTTCTTCGCTCCGGCGATCGTAATGTGATTGACAGGAAATGGGTGTTACTGGGCGGAAACACGGCGTTTCAGGGGCGTGTGGCTGAAAACGCTACCGTTTCCGGAAAAAACGCAGGAGTGGCCGGGGAAACGGTGGGAGTGCCTGGGCGAACGCTGGGTGTGTTTGTGACGTCAACCAGGAACGACAAGCACTGAACTGATCGCACAGGCAGAGTAAGTCTGGAGCTACTCAGAAACTGCTAAGTAGTTAGTAATCGCAATATTGCGAATACATCGGTCGCAATTTTAAGAAGCTAAGATTCACTCCCAGTAGGCGGCGGCTTAGCGTGAGCAACTCTGCTAAATTCGCCTTGCGACCGACCAACTCGGAATGAGGGCCATTACCAGTACAGTGGACATTGCATAATGAGCGCTACAACTGTGGGCATTGTATAAGAAGCGCCACCTCACATGCACCGAAGCCGTACGCAAATGTACTTGCCCCTTCCATGGTGCTCCCCCTATCATTTTCTTGGCACAGTCGAATTGGTGCTATATGATACAGCACAATTTAGCACATTTTAGTAGTATATGGGCGCTGGGGTGTGAGCTGGCATACTCCCTCTGTGTTCTGTCTACAGGCTTCCCTGTGGGTCTGTTCCCTTTGGCCAGTGTGAAAGTGTGTGTGTGTGTCGGTACTGTGTGTCGACATGTCTGAGGCCGAGTGCTCCTCCCCGGAGGAAGTTACTGGGGACGCAGAGAAGGAGTTGGGAGTGGTTCTGTCGGCACAGCCGACTGCTGATTAGGTGAATATGTTGAGTACACTTTATGCAAATGTGGCGTTATTATCTAAGAGGCTGGATAAATCTGATTCTCAGACACAAACGTGGAGAAAATCCATGGAGGACGCCTTGTCTCAGGTACAGGCCCCCTCAGGGTCACAGAAACGGTCCATCACCCAGATGGCAGATACGGATACCGACACGGACTCTGATTCCAGTGTCGACTTTAGTGAAGCCACATTACATTCAAAATTGGTAAAGAGTATTCAGTACATGATTGTGGCTATTAAAGATGTTTTACATATTTCTGAGGAACCTCCTGTTCCAGATACAAGGGTTTGTTTATTTAAAGGGAAAAAGCCTGAGTGAAATTTCCTCCCTCTCATGAACTGAACGCTCTTTGTGAAAAGGCTTGGGTGTCGCCTGACAAAAGGTGGCAGATTCCCAAGAGAATTTTTATGGCATATCCTTTCCCCTCTGACGACAGGGCGAAATGGGAGTCGTCTCCCAATGTGGACAAGGCTCTGTCCCGACTGTCCAAAAAGGTGGCGCTTCCGTCTCCTGACACGGATGCCCTCATGAATCCTGCGGATCGCAAGCAGGAAACGACATTAAAAGCCATTTATGTCACTACGGGTGCACTCCTCAGGCCTGCCATGGCGTCGGTGTGAGTGACTAGTGCTATTGCTAAGTGGGCTGATAATTTGGCATCTGACATGGATACCCTTGATAAGGATAACATTTGTTTGACTCTTGGTTATATCAGGGATGCTGCAGCTTACCTAAAGGATGCGGCGAGGGATATTGGCTTCTTGGGATCAAGGGCCAATGCCATGGCGGTCTCGGCCAGGAGGGCGCTGTAGATTCATCAATGGAATGCTGATGCCGACTCCAAGAAAGCTATGGAAGCTCTCCCTTTTAAAGGTAGTGTTTTGTTTGGTGACGGCCTTGCTGACCTGGTGTCTACTGCTACTGCGGTTAAGTCATCTTTTCTTCCTTATGTTCCCGCAGAACAGAAAAAGGCGCCCCATTATCAGATGCAGTCCTTTCGGCCTAATAAATACAAAAAAGGAAGGGGCTCGTCCTTCCTCGCTTCAAAAGGTAGAGGAAGGGGAAAAAGGTCGCCTGCTGTGTCTGGCGCCCAGGACCAAATGTCCTCCCCCGCCTCTACCAAGTCCACCGCATGACGCTGGAGCTCCCCTCCGGGAGTCCGTGCCGGTGGGGGGCCGTCTCCGAATCTTCAGTCAGGTCTGGTTTCAATCGGACCTGGATCTTTGGGTCTTAGACATAGTGTCCCAAGGGTACAAACTGAAGTTTCAGTAGATGCCCCCCCGCTGCTTTTTCAAATCGGCCTTGCCAGTTTCTCTTCCAGAAAGAGAAGTGGTAAATGCTGCAATACAAAAGCTGTATGAACAGAGGGTCATTGTCCCGGTTCCCCCGTCCCAACGGGGGGAAGGGTTCTATTCGAGCCTCTTTGTCGTGCCAAAGCCGGACGGCTCGGTCAGACCGATTCTGAACCTAAAATCCCTCAATCCATACTTGAAAACTTTCAAGTTCAAGATGGAATCTCTTCGAGCTGTGATATCCAGCCTAGAAGGGGGGAGGGGGGATTTTATGGCGTCAGTTGACATAAAGGATGCCTACTTACACGTCCCGATGTATCCTCCTCATCAGGCCTTCCTAAGATTTGCGGTGCAGGATTGTCATTACCAATTTCAGACGTTGCCGTTTGGGCTTTCCACGCCCCGAGGGTCTTCACCAAGGTGATGGCGGAAATGATGGTACTCCTACGCAAGCAGGGTGTCACAATTATCCCGTACTTGGACGATCTCCTGATAAAGGCGAGATCAAACGAGCAGTTGCTCAGAAATGTGGAACTCTCCCTGACGGTTCTGCAACATCATGGTTGGATTCTAAATTTGCCAGTTGATTCCGACAACTCGGCTGCCCTTCTTGGGCATGATCCTAGACACGGAACTACGGAGAGTGTTTCTTCCGGCGGAAAAAGCTCTGGAAATCAAGACCATGGTCAAGGAGATTCTGAAACCGGCAAGAGTGTCGATTCATCAATGCACTCGAGTGCTAGGGAAGATGGTTGCGGCTTACGAAGCCATTCCGTTTGGCAGGTTTCATGCCCCGGGTGTTTCAGTGGGATTTGCTGAACAAATGGTCCGGGTCTCACCTGCACATGCACCGGAAAATAAGTCTATCTTCCAGGACCAGAATTTCTCTCCTGTGGTGGCTGCATAGTTCTCACCTTCTAGAGGGACGCCGATTTGGAATCCAGGATTGGGTCCTGCTGACCACAGATGGAAGTCTCCGAGGCTGGGGTGCAGTCACACAAGGAAGAAGTTTCCAGGGAAAATGGTCAAGCCAGGAATCTTGTCTCCACATAAATGTTCTGGAGTTAAGAGCCATTTACAACGGCCTTCTGCAAGCGAAGAACCTTCTTCAAGGTCTACCTGTCCTGATCCAGTCGGACAACATAACAGCGGTGGCGTACGTAAACCACCAGGGTGGAACAAAGAGCAGGGCGGCAATGGTGGAAGCCACAAGAGTTCTCCGCTGGGCGGAACAGCACGTGAGCGCTCTGTCAGCAGTTTTCCTTCCGGGCGTGGACAACTGGGAAGCAGACTTTCTCAGCAGACACGATCTCCATCCAGGAGAGTGGGCCCTTCATCCAGAGGTGTTTGCAGAAGTGACAAGGCGTTGGGGAATTCCTCAAATAGACATAATGGCGTCTCGCCTCAACAAGAAGCTTCCGAGGTATTGTTCCAGGTCAAGGGACCCCCAAGCCAGTACAGTGGACGCCCTGGTAACTCTGTGGGTGTTTCAGTCGGTGTATGTGTTCCCCCGCTTCCTCTCATTCCAAGAGTGCTGAGGATCATAGTGTTCACTCTAGCCTTCTTTGACGGGGCGCTGCGCCCTGCCCCTTTTCTGAGTGGCAGAATGCGCCCTGCCCGTTTGTGCCCGCCCTGCCGCCCTGCTGATTACTAAAGGTCCGCCTACTCACCGCCGCGCCAGGCTGTCACTGCCCCCTGCCGTGATGTCACTCCTCCCCGCCGCTCTGTCTCACCACACTGCCTGCCGCGCTGCCACTCCCCCCTGCCGAGATGTCACTCCTCCCCGCCGCTCTGTCCCACCGATCTCTCATGCCACTCCGCATAGCTGTCACTCCCCCTGCCGAGATATCACTCCTCCCCGCCGCTCTGTCCCACCGAGCTGTTATGCCTCTCCGCAGAGCTGTCAGTCCCCCTGCCGCGCTGTCACTACCCCCTGCCGAGAGCAGCTGCCTTAGGCTTTTTGCGCTGATGTGCTGAAGGCAAGACTGTACAGGCTGCTCGGAATCTGGTAAGATGAGGAGGGCTGGGTTTGCTTCTCTCGACGAGGCAAACCCAGCCCTCCCTCCTCTGTGTACACGACCCTATAAAAGAGGACGCCGGGGAGGATCAGTGTGGCGGCCATTTTCAATCAGCTCCGCGGTGTGTGAGGGGGAATCAGCGCGATCAACTCCCGCAGCATCAGCCCCCAGTAAGTAAAGTTAGCACACAAAAAAGCGGAGATAAAAAATGTGACCTACCTGGTGCAGTGTGTCTCAGTGCTCTCTACCTGGTGCAGTGTGTCTCAGTGCTCTCTACCTGGTGCAATGTGTCTCAGTGCTCTCTACCTGGTGCAATGTGTCTCAGTGCTCTCTACCTGGTGCAATGTTTCTCAGTGCTCTCTACCTGGTGCAATTTGTCTCAGTGCTCTCTACCTGGTGCATTGTGCCTCAGTGCTCTCTACCTGGTGCAATGTGTATAACGTGCTCTGCCTGGCGCAAAGTGTAGAACGTGCTCTATCTGGCGCAATATGTATAATGTGCTCTACCTGTCGCAGTGTGTATAGGAGGTTATACTTGGTGTGTGGTGTAATGTGAATTGCCACTTTTATGTGGCCACGCCCCTTCCCCACGAAACAACGGCCTAAATTTTTGATGCGCGCCTTCGCCGCGCAATGTCCATGTTTTCACACGTAGTAATGGGAGGACCAAGCATTATAGTATGTACCTAATTTTGCCCTACTAACTTAAAAATGTGCCCTCCCGAATGAAAAATGTGCCCTCCCCGTGATCAGCACCCTGCCCTAAAAAAATCCTAGAGTGAACACTAGGATCATAAGACGTACAAGGGTTCAGGCAATACTCGTCGTTCCAGATTGGCCACGGAGGGCCTTGTATCCGGATATTCAGGAATTACTCATAGAAGATCCTTGGCCGCTTCCTCTAAGAGAGGACCTGTTACTGCAGGGGCCATGCGTGTTTCCGGACTTACCGCGGCTGCGTTTGACGGCGTGGAGGTTGAACGCCAGATCCTAGCTCGTAAAGGTATTCCCGGGGAAGTCCTCCCCACTCTGCTTAAGGCTAGAAAAGAGGTCACGGCAAAACATTATCACCGTATTTGGAGAAAATATGTGTCGTGGTGTGAAACCAAAACAGCTCCTGCGGAGGAATTTCACTTGGGTCGTTTCCTCCATTTTTTGCAGGCAGGCGTGGATGCAGGCCTGAAATTGGGTTCCATCAAAGTGCAGATTTCGGCTTTATCTATTTTCTTTCAAAAGGAATTAGCAGACCTTCCTGAGGTTCAGACTTTCGTGAAGGGAGTGCTGCATATCCATCCTCCATTTGTGCCACCCATGGCACCGTGGGATCTTGAAGTGGTGTTACAGTTTCTTATGTCTCACTGGTTTGAACCTTTGCGAAAGGTTGAGTTAAAGTTTCTCACTTGGAGAGTGGTCATGCTTTTGGCCTTGGCGTCTGCCAGACGAGTGTCAGAATTGGCGGCTTTGTCTCACAAGAGCCCATATTCGATTTTTCATGTGGATAGAGCGGAATTGAGGACTCGTCAACAATTTCTGCCGAAGGTGGTTTCTTCGTTTCACATAAATCAACCTATTGTGGTACCTGTGGCTACGGATGCTGTGGCAGTCCCAAAATCTCTTGATGTCGTAAGAGCTTTGAAAATTTATGTCGCCAGAACGGCTCTTGTTAGGAAAACAGAAGCTCTGTTTGTCCTGTATGCTTCCAACAAAATTGGAAATCCTGCTTCAAAGCAGACTATTGCACGCTGGATTTGTAATACGATTCAGCACGCTCATTCTTTGGCTGGGTTGCCGTTGCCGAAGTCAGTAAAGGCCCATTCTACCAGGAAGGTGGGCTCATCTTGGGCGGCTGCCCGAGGGGTCTCGGCACTTCAACTTTGCCGGGCAGCTACGTGGTCGGGTTCAAACACTTTTGCTAAGTTCTATAAGTTTGATACCCTGGCTGAGGAGGACCTCATGTTTGCTCAATCGGTGCTGCAGAGTCGTCCGCACTCTCCCGCCCGGTCTGGAGCTTTGGTATAGACCCCATGGTCCTTTTGGAGTCCCCAGCATCCTCTAGGACGTAAGAGAAAATAGGATTTTAATACCTACCGGTAAATCCTTTTCTCCTAGTCTGTAGAGGATGCTGGGCGCCCATCCCAGTGCGTACTGTTACTTGCAGTTGTATTGTTGGTTGTTGTTTTCGGTTTCACGATGGTTGTGTATCGGTTATGTTCAGCTTGTTGCTGTTTTTTCCGTTCATACGGTTATCTGGTATTCCTGCTAATCCAGTTGTACGGTGTGTTTGTGGTGTGAGCTGGTATGTATCTCACCCTTAGTTTAACAAAAATCCTTTTCCTCGAAATGTCAGTCTCCCCTGGGCACAGTTCCTATAACTGAGGTCTGGAGGAGGAGCATAGAGGGAGGAGCCAGTTCACACCCAGTCAAAGTCTTTTAGTGTGCCCATGTCTCCTGCGGATACCGTCTATACCCCATGGTCCTTTTGGAGTCCCCAGCATCCTCTACGGACTAGGAGAAAAGGATTTACTGGTAGATATTAAAATCCTATTTTTTCACTTTATGCTGACAAATGGCTATGGAAAAAGACCATGGGTAATTGAATCTGCCCCTTAATCTCTCTGCATCTTTTTAATTTGCCCCACCTGCAGCGCAGCATGGTTTTATAAAGGTGCAAATTGATTCTTTTTTATTTGCTCCTAAAGTTGATTAAGCACCTGAACAATGGTGCGATGTGGCAATGACATGTAACAATTAGGCAATATATTGTTATTTACATGTATACAATTTGCAGCACGTTGTCCGCTGCATCGTCCCATCTGAGGTGCAGAACATCAGGTGGAACGATGCAAACAATGAATTGGGTTGATTTGAGGGTGCTCACTATTCGATGGTTGCAGTGGCGTAACTAGAAATTTTCCTCCCCCAAGCCAAAAAATCCTTCGCGCCCCCCCCCATAATTGGCATTAGTAAAGGGACAAATATGTGCGCGCCGTAGGCGCGCGTCGCCAAAAAGGGTGTGTGGTTTCGTTAAAATGGCCATGGCTTCGCGTAAAGGGGCGTGGTATTGCAGGAAAAGACTACCTTATACCCCAGTTTTGCAACCTGCATGCCCAGACGTTAGTCACCACAGGAAAGAAAAATAATCCTGATTCATGCCCCTTACATTATTTGTCATTTTTCCTCCTTATAGTAATGCCCAGTATACATTATGCCACATACTGCAATGGCCCTTAGACATTATGCCACACACAACAATGCACATGACACAATATGCACACACTGTAATGCCCCCGACACATTATGCCACACACCGTAATGCCTGTGACACATTATGACAGGAATCGCAATGCCCGTTATACATTATGCTACACACTGCAATGCCCCTGATACATTATAGCACAAACAATGTCTGTGACACAGTATGACACACACCACAATGATCCTGAGACATTATACCACATACCACAATGCCCGTGATATAGTATACAACACACCGTAATGCCTGTGACACATTATGACACACACCGCAATGTCCGTGATACATTATGCCACACACCGTAATGCCCATTACACATTAAGTTCTACAGTAAGGCTTCTAATTACTTTTAAATTACCTGCTCGTTGCCAGGGGTTTCATGCTCTTGGTTCCATGCATGGTGCCAGGGGTTTTCATGCTCAGGGTGTCATGCTCATTGCCAGGGGTTTCATGCACTGGGTGTAATGCTCGTTGCCAGGGGTTTCATGCACTGGGTGTCATGCTCGTTGCTAGGGGGTAGTGCTTGTTGCTAGTGCCGTGCTCCCAGTGCCACATATGCCCCCAGTGCCAGATATTCCCCCACAGTGCCAGGTATATGCCCCCAGTGCCAGGTACATGCCCCCAGTGCCAAATATACCCCTCCCCCTGTGCCACATATGCCCCCTCAGTGCCTGCTACCCCCAGTGCCAAATATTCCTCCACAGTGCCACATATGCCCCCTCAGTGCCTGCTCCCCCACAGTGCCAGGTATATGCCCCCTGTGCCAGATATTCCCTCACAGTGCCAGGTATATGCCCCCAGTGCCAGATCTTCCCCCACAGTGCCAGGTATATGCCCCCAGTGCCAGGTATATGCCCCCAGTGCCAGATCTTCCCCCACAGTGCCAGGTATATGCCCCCAGTGCCAGGTATATGCCCCCAGTGCCAGATCTTCCCCCACAGTGCCAGGTATATGCCCCCAGTGCCAGGTATATGCCCCCAGTGCCAGGTATATGCCCCCAGTGCCAGATCTTCCCCCAGTGCCACATATGCCCCCTCAGTGCCTGCTCCCCCCCAGTGCCAAATATTCCCCCACAGTGCCAGGTATATGCCCCCAGTGTCAGATATTCCCCCACAGTGCCAAGTATATGCCCCCAGTGCCAGATATTCCCCCACAGTGCCAGGTATATGCCCCCAGTGCCAGATCTTCCCCCACAGTGCCAGGTATATGCCCCCAGTGCCAGGTATATGCCCCCAGTGCCAGATCTTCCCCCACAGTGCCAGGTATATGCCCCCAGTGCCAGGTATATGCCCCCAGTGCCAGGTATATGCCCCCAGTGCCAGATCTACCCCCACAGTGCCAGGTATATGCCCCCAGTGCCAGGTATATGCCCCCAGTGCCAGATCTTCCCCCACAGTGCCAGGTATATGCCCCCAGTGCCAGGCATATGCCCCCAGTGCCAGATCTTCCCCCACAGTGCCAGGTATATGCCCCCAGTGCCAGGTATATGCCCCCAGTGCCAGATCTTCCCCCACAGTGCCAGGTATATGCCCCCAGTGCCAGGTATATGCCCACAGTGCCAGGTATATGCCCCCAGTGCCAGGTATATGCCCCCAGTGCCAGATCTACCCCCACAGTGCCAGGTATATGCCCCCAGTGCCAGATCTTCCCCCATAGTGCCAGGTATATGCCCCCAGTGCCAGATATATGCCCACAGTGCCAGGTATATGCCCCCAGTGCCAGGTATATGCCCCCAGTGCCAGATCTACCCCCACAGTGCCAGGTATATGCCCCCAGTGCCAGATCTTCCCCCACAGTGCCAGGTATATGCCCCCAGTGCCAGGTATATGCCCCCAGTGCCAGATCTTCCCCCACAGTGCCAGGTATATGCCTCCAGTGCCAGGTATATGCCCCCAGTGCCAGATCTACCCCCACAGTGCCAGGTATATGCCCCCAGTGCCAGGTATATGCCCCCAGTGCCAGATCTTCCCCCACAGTGCCAGGTTTATGCCCCCAGTGCCAGGTATATGCCCCCAGTGCCAGATCTACCCCCACAGTGCCAGGTATATGCCCCCAGTGCCAGGTATATGCCCCCAGTGCCAGATCTTCCCCCACAGTGCCAGGTATATGCCCCCAGTGCCAGGTATATGCGCCCAGTGCCTGCTCCCCCCTCCCCCCCCCCCCGCACCTTTGTGTTGGAGGGACACGGAGCGCATAGCGCGTCTCTCCTGTGTCCCTCCTGGCTCACCCCCGACCGGTCTAATAAAGGAAGTGCCGGTTCGTGAGCCAATCAGAGCTCACGAACCGGCACTTCCTTTATTAGACCGGCCGGGGGAGAGCCAGGAAGGACACAGGAGAGACGCGCTATGCGCTCCGTGTCCCTCCAAGTCCTTACAGCAGGGAGGGAGACCGCAGATTGACATGCGGACGCTCGTCCGCATGTCAATCTGTGCAAAGTCAGTGGCGCCCCCGCAGCCCCTCGCCCCCAAGCCACCGCGAGGACTGCGGGGGCAGTAGTTACGCCACTGGATGGTTGTTGCAATCCGTCATTGACAACATCGTCCTATATATTGTATAGTGCAGTGGTTCTCAAACTGTGTGCCGGCCCAAGTTAAAATTTTTTGGTAAGCGAATTTAGAATTTAGCGCCCCTTGATGGGATCAAATTTCAAAAGAGGTGTGGTCTCACAAGGAAGGGGCGTGGCCACACAATAGTTTCCCCAGGGGTACAGGGAGATTGTCGATGACAGGGAGAAAGTGCGTGACTGGGTGGCAGAGGTGATGGAGATAGTGGGTGACTGAGGAGGCTGGGGTGACAGGGAGATAGTGGGTGACAGGGAAGGCTGGGGTGACAAAGAGCAGTGATCATGCTGAGCCACCCAAAAAAGTGGGTCACAGGGACCCCTCACTTTTAAAAATTGGGGTCCTACCTGTCCTTTTCTGGGTCCCATCGGAATGAAGGTTCTTATTAATGATTAAAATATAAAAATACAGACTTGATTTGGACAGTACAAAAGTGTTGCAAGGGAAGGAGGGTGGGTGACAATGCTGCTGGGCTGTGTAGCATGCAGGACACTCTGCCCCAGAGCTGTAACTAGACATTTCAGTGCCCTTTGGCAGAAAGTGAATAGGTGCTCCACTGCCTAGATAGGAAAGAATAGACAGTGGAACAATTTGGGGCGTGGCTTTGTGGGGAAGGGGCGTGGCCACATAATAGTGCCAATTCACATTACACCACACAATAGTGCCGCTTATACACCTTGCACCAAGTAGAACCTCATAAACACATTGCGCCAGATAGAGCACGTTATACACACTGCGCCAGATAGAGCACATTATACACAATGCGCCAGGTAGAGCACGTTATACACATTGCGCCAGGTAAAGCACGATATACACAGTGCGCCAGGTAAAGCACGTTATACACAGTGCGCCAGGTAAAGCACGTTATACACAGTGCGCCAGGTAAAGCACGTTATACACAGTGCGCCAGGTAAAGCACGTTATACACAGTGCGCCAGGTAAAGCACGTTATACACAGAGCGCCAGGTCGAGCACGTTATACACAGTGCGCCAGGCAGAGCACGTTATACACAGTGCGCCAGGTAGAGCACGTTATACACAGTGCGCCAGGTAGAGCACGTTATACACAGTGCGCCAGGTAGAGCACGTTATACACAGTGCGCCAGGTAGAGCACGTTATACACAATGCGCCAGGTAGAGCACGTTATACACATTGCGCCAGGTAGAGCACGTTATACACAATGCGCCAGAAAGAGCACGTTATACACAATGCGCCAGGCAGAGCACGTTATACACATTGCACCAGGTAGAGCACGTTATACACATTGCACCAGGTAGAGCGCGTTATACACATTGCACCAGGTAGAGCGCATTATACACATTGCACCAGGTAGAGCGCGTTATACACATTGCACCAGGTAGAGCGCGTTATACATATTGCACCAGGTAGAGCGCGTTATACACATTGCACCAGGTAGAGCGCGTTATACACATTGCACCAGGTAGAGCGCGTTATACACATTGCACCAGGTAGAGCGCGTTATACACATTGCACCAGGTAGAGCGCGTTATACACATTGCACCAGGTAGAGCACGTTATACACATTGCACCAGGAAGAGCGCGTTATACACATTGCACCAGGTAGAGCGCATTATACACATTGCACCAGGAAGAGCACGTTATACACATTGCGCCAGGTAGAGCACGTTATACACATTGCGCCAGGAAGAGCACGTTATACACAATGCGCCAGGTAGAGCACGTTATACACAATGCGCCAGGTAGAGCACGTTATACACATTGCGCCAGGTAGAGCACGTTATACACACCTCAGCCCCTCAGTCGTCCACCGCAGACAGCGACGCTGGAACCCCCTACAGTAAGCCCATCCACCACCCCACACAGCCTGCTGAAGTGCGCGGACACACATGCCGCTGGGGTCACAGGGCAGATGCACTCACCGTTGCGCAGGTCTCTTGGTGCTTGCGGCGTCGCCCAGGGTCAGCATGCCGGCAGCCTTTTCATTATGCTCTGGTTCAAGCTGCAGGCAGCCCACCCAACGCCCGTAGGAAGACAGCTCGGGAGGGAGGGGGGCACAGCACTGCAGCAGCAGCTTCTCCTCAGGCTCAGGCAGGGGGGGGGGGGGGAGAGCCACTGACAGCGCGGGTGGGGGAGGAGAGCCACTGACAGCACGGGCGGGCGGGTGGGGGGGGAGAGCCACTGACAGCGCGGGCGGGTGGGGGGGGAGAGCCACTGACAGCGCGGGAGGGCAGGGGAGAGAGACACTGACAGTACAGGCGGGAGGGCGCCCGAGAAAGCCACTGACAGGGCGGCCGGGCACCCAGGCAGGAGACAGCAGCTTCAGCAGAGTGCGGCGTGACGGCACGTGCGTGGTGCAGGCTGCCGGCGCCTTCCTCACTGTGGCGCCTTACTTGTACGCGTACTCCGCGTAACGGGCGGGCCGGCCCTGCGTGGCACCCTGGGTCGCCTCAGGGTATTTCCAGGGGTGTGGTTCATAGGGTCAACCACACTTAGGTCGACAGTGTCCAGGTTGACCACTATTGGTCGACAGTAACTAAGTTGACACCCAAAATAGGTCGACAAAACATTTTAAATTTTATTAGTGTTGTTTTTTTTTCATAGCGTGACCGGGAACCCCAATTAGTGCACCGTGTCGCCTCGCATGGCTCGCCATGCAGGTTACCGTTCACAATTGTAGTCCACGTGGATCGTAACGTATAAACAAGTAAAAATAAAATTAAAAAAAATGTGAAAAACTCATGTTGACCTTTTGTCATGTCGACCTAGAAACCATGTCGACCAATAGTGGTCGATCTAATGACTGTTGACCTAAGTAGTGGTCGACCTAGTGACTGTTGACCTAAGTGTGGTCGACCTAGAGACCGGATACCATTTGCAGCAGGGACGTGCAGTCAGGGGAGGCAGGGGAGGCAGTGCCTCCCCTGTCATTAATGATGACAATAATATAAAGAAGATACTTATGACACATATTCTGTGTCATAAGTATATCCTTTATTGTATTGTACTAATATTTACATTATAAAACAGGTTCAAATGGCTTTCGGAGGCACAGAGAGCGGTGCCTCCAGCGGCCAATGATAAGGGGTTGGAAGCAGGGGGCGGGCAGGGGGCGGGGGCAAGCAGCGGGCTGTAAAAGCCCATTTAAAAATGCTCTGTATGCGGCACTAGTATAAGTGCCTCAGTGACAGGGGCGTGCTTTTAGCCCATATAAAAGCATGCCCCTGTCACTGAGGCAGATATGATTGGATGCCAGATTTGGAGATCTTCTTGTGGTCCAGCCCACTTTTACCGGGACTGACTGACTCCTTTCTACCCCACCGGACCCCTGCACCTGTTCCTCGCTGGAGGAACATCGCTGTATGACGGAGGGTGACCTCACTCATTACCGCTGCCAGACCCTGGCTGCCGCTGCTTCCCGGATGTTTGCGACGGCATCTGCGTTGGAATGGGGCGACAGCTGGCCGCAACTTTAGCTGGTACTGGCCGCAGGCGGGGGTGTACAGTGGCGGGCACTGGCGGCGGTGTGAGGACGGAGGAAGTGGAAGGGGGACTGGAAGAAGAGACCCGGATACACCTGGACCAGCTGAATTGCGCCAGGGAGTGGGAGCAGGCAATTATCCCCCCAGTATTTTTATCACACACCCGTCTGATTCTTTTGGTGCCCCGCCTCCTTACAGCCACCCTGGGTTCCTGTCGGAGACACCCTGATCACAAGGTAAAGGTGATGTGGCAGCTGTGGGTGTAGCGGGAGAAGAGGTGTGCAGGTTACAGCTGCTGAGGCTCCTTGTCGCTGCGAGAGGAGCATAGGGCCACAAATCATTCTTTTCTATTCTGAGAAACTGACAGTCTAATGGGAGAGGGGATTGGGGCGGCCTGTTCTGTCTGAGGAGTGGCTGTGTACTGGTAGTGTGGAATGAGTTACGGGAATAGGTAAATGGATATCAGACGCCTGAAATGGAGAGATGGGGTGTGTGGTGCGGGACGCAATCAAGTTGTCGGCTGCCAGGAGTCGGTATTACGACGTCAGTAATCCCGACACTTGGTGAAATACCGGCGTTTGTAATCCCCACTCTGGCGGGCGCAGTGAGCAGTGACACTCTGTGCTCCCCGCCAGTATTCTGGCTGTCGGGATCCCAGCTTCGGTCTCCTGACCGCCGGGATCCCGACATCCGGGATATCATACTGAAAGCTGTGGCGCTGACTTGAATATGGAGGGTTTGATGTATGTATATGGGTGGTTCTGCAACACAGGGGTGGGATGGATGGGTAGATAATAGGAGGTGCCACTGTTACTCTGGGAAGGGTCTTCGGTGATCATGTTTGGGGAAATAAATGTAAAGGGGTGTCTCCATTATACAGATTGCAGGAGAGGTGGGATGGCCTGTGGTCCCTATGCAAAAGAGCAATAGATGATTTGGGACCATTATGCTGGAGGCAGGTGATCAGTTTTACCACCACTCTCCACCGGCTTAAGGAGCAAGGCAGGCGTGCGGACATCAGGGACTGCTGCTTCCACAAATATAATATATTAATAGTTGCCCTCTGTGTATATGTGTGACATATATATGAGGGATGGTATTGGGATCCCGGCACTTAGGATGCCAACAGTCAGAATACTGACAGCAGCATCCCGACGTGCAGGACACCAACAACTGTTAGATTATTGCCCTAATCCCCCTAACCCTCCCTGCCTGCAGCCTGACTCTAACTCCCCCCCCCCCCCCCACCCCAACGCCTAACCTTCCCTGGTGTTACCTAACCTTAACCCCCCCCTACCTGCAGTCTAATCCTAACCCCCGAAGTCTAACCCTAATCCTCCCTTCCCGCAGCTTAACCCTACCCTCCCTTCTCGCCCCCCTCCGTCTCCTTCTCTCTCTCTCTCTCCTTGCCTCGGTCTCCTTTATCCATTCTTTGGTTCTACCTCTCTCCTCTCCCTGCCTCTATTTCTGTTTCTCTCTTCTCTGTGCCACTAAGGGGCCCTACACACTGGCCGACCCGCCGCCGAGCTGCCCGACGGCGGATACGGCCGACGAGCGACTCGGCGGCGGGGGGGGGGGGGGGCAGTGACGGGGGGAGTGAAGTTTCTTCACTCCCCCCGTCACGCGGCTCCATAGAACTGCAGGCAAAAATGGACGAGATCGTCCATATTGGCCTGCATGCACAGCCGACGGGGGACCAGCGATGAACGAGCGCGGGGCCGCGCATCGTTCATCGCTGGAGCCTCCACACTGAAAGATATGAACGAGTTCTCGTTCATTTATGAACGAGATCGTTCATATCTTTCAAAAATCGGCCAGTGTGTAGGGCCTATTACTCGCTCTCATCTCTCTGTCTACCGCCTTCTCCCCTCTGTGCCTCTCTATCTTTCTCTCCTCTCCCTGCCTCTCTCTCATTTATTTGCCTCATTCTCTGCCCCCTCTCTCCTCTCTATCTATCTATCTATCTATCTATCTATCTATCTATCTATCTATCTATCTATCTCTCTTGCTCTCTCTCTTCTTAAACGTCTACCGCCAGCTCCCATCTTGCTTCTTGCACCTGTCCACGGTCTCTCTCCCCCCTTTGTTCTTGGTCACTTTTGGCTTCCTTCCCTCCAAAACTGCAATACAAACCTCTGACAGCAACACAATCCTCTCACAACAGGCTTATGTCCGCTGCCAGCTCCCCCTAAAGGAAAGTCTAGATCCACCGCTGCTGGTGCTACTGTTCAGGGATGATTCTGCTCGTCTCCAGCCTCCACCATAAGCAGCAGCTCTCCCAGCAGCAGCGCAGCTGCTGGGAGACTTGCTGCTGCTGCTGCTGCAGCTGACGGAAAATGGAGGCGGACACAGTCTGTCCCCATGCTGCCCAAAAAGAGGCTTCGGAATCTCCCCCTACTGCAGTAGTGCAGGTAGAACCTACGCTGCTGTTATTGCCTTATGAACGTGTGAGGGAAGGAGTCACAAGCACAGCAGGCACAGCTAGGGGCGGTGATGACAGGATAGTGCTATGGATTTTATGAGGAAGGGTGGCCCCAAATTGGTGTCTTGCTTAGGACCCCATGAGGTCTAAATCCACCTCTGGCGGCGGCCATAGCAGTGGCTTTAGCTGGCATGCCTCACCAACCACTGACCTCACCACACGCCACTGATTTGCAGGGATGTCCAGGACCAATTAAAACTATTTATGGTGAATGTAATAGGCAAAGCCAGTGCTGGTGGCTGACAACATACCCTCCAACTGCACCTTTTTAATAGGTACAGTACCTTTTTTTATGGTCTGTACCGATTTTTGGCTCTCCAAACTTCCATTGAAAGTATAGGAAAAGGGGCGTGGTCACGCCCCCTTTACCCGCGGCCACGCCCCTTTTTCGGATTTGTACCGATTTTTCTGTGTAAAATGTTGGAGGGTATGTGACAATCATAACGTGTACAAATAGAAGCAAATCCTGTCACTCACCACATTACTAACCCCAAGCAGAGCCGGCCATAGGCATAGGCAAACTAGGCAATTGCCTAGGGCATTTGATATGCCTAGGGGCATCATCAGCTTCTGCTGATTAAAATGATATGCGGCATGCCTATATTCTGTGTGTAGCATTTCATATGCAGATACAGCCACAGTCTCACACAGTATATTGGCATGCTGCATATCAGTATAATCAGCAGAAGCTGATTGTGCATCCTAGCCAAATAGCAATGCAAATAAGATGCATTTTCATAAAAAAAAGTGCCCGACGTTAGCATTGATACAAGATTTGTAAGAACACATCTGTATCCAAGCAGAGGCAGAGGTCACAGTGTTAGTGGAAGTGTGAGTGCTGTGTGCATGTGAGTGGGTTGGTTGTGCAGTAGTGTTCAGAATATGTGTAAGGAGCATTATGTGTGTCATGTAAAAATGCATTAATAATGTGCAACATATGTGTAAAGGGCCACTATGTGTGTCATTATGTGTATAAGGGCATTAATAATGTGCGGCATATGTGTAACAGGGTACTACTGTATGTGTGTCATTATGTGTATAGGGGCACTAATAATGTGCAGCAAATGGGTAGGGGGCACTATGTGTGTCATTATGTGTATAAGGGCATTAATAATGTGTGGCATATGTGTAAGGGACATTATGTGTAAAGGGGCATTAATAAAGGTTGTCATAATGTGTAAGGTGCAACGGAATATGCTGCGCTATATAAGAAACTGTTAATAAATAAATAAAAATAAATAAATAAAATTATGTTTATAAGGACATTAATGTGTCTCATATGTGTAAGGGGCATTACTGTGTGGAATTGTGTATAAATGCATTACTAATGTGTGGCATTATGTGTATAAGGTGCTCTACTATGTGGCGTTGCAAATAGAAAGGGCACTACTGTGTCGTCTAATGTGAATAAAGAGCAATAAGGTGTGGTGTAATGTGAATAAGGAGCAATTCAGTGTGATGTAATGTGAAAAAGGGCTCTACTGTGAGGAGTAACGTTTATAAGGTAAAGTGATACTACTGTGGGATGTAATATGAATTATGGACACTATCGCAAGATAAAATGTGAATAAAGTTGCAGTACTGTGTGGCGTAATTGGAATTGGGGTTACTATTGTGTGGCCATGCCCCTTCCCAGCAAGAAGATGCCCCTTTTTGGGCTGTGCGTCAAATGTGCGAACTGTTCCTATTTAAAATATAGGGGGTACAAGGACTGCTATGGGTGAGGGGTGATGGTGCTGGGAAAGAGGTGCAAGGTCAGAGGCAGAACCAGCGGTGGTGCTAGGGGGCACCAGCCAAAATCTTGCCTAGGGCATCATATTGGTTAGGGCCGGCTCTGACCCCAAGGATGACATATACACACGCTTTACTTAATTTTATATTTGTTAATTTCTCAATAAGAAACTTTTGGCCTTAAAGCGCCGTGAAAACAATTCTGACACTCTAGGGCACCCTGACTTAAAAAAGTTTGGGAATGGCTGGTATAGTGTGTAACCAGTTTATCTCTGAATCAGGCCCAACAGCTGGGTCATAGCAAAATAAATCTGATTATTTGTAATTTTCCTAAAGAGCTGGAGGGGACAATCTGCTGACACAGGCCAGAGCCGTGCTCGTGCTTCCTGTTCAGCAACAACCGGCTGTCACTCTGGGAAGATTCATATTTTGCTCCATGCTCTTATGTATAATAAAGTTTATCAGAGAAAAAAAATTACTCCCAGCTCCCGTCAGAGCAGAAGTCTGCAATAGGGAAGCACTCGCTGGCGCACGCCTTGGCCACAAGTGGGCGCGCTAACGACGCCCGTAGCTGAGCATGCGCGCTCCCTGCGCCAGGAGGGGAGGAGGCTCCGGGTTCCCGTCTGCCCTGGTTCCGTAGCTGGGAGAAGAGCCGTGGGGAAGTCGCCGTACCGGGCCGGGGGGAACTGCCGGCGCATAGTGGGCCGCATTGGAGTTAGCGCACCGGGACCTACCCCCCCACTTCGTCCACCGGCAACATGGTCATGGCGTATTTCGTGGAGAATTTCTGGGTAATCTGTGATTTTCCTCTCGCTTCCTGCCCGGTGTCCGGCCGCCCCTCCCCCCGCACCCTGCAGCTGATGGGCATGGCTGTGTGGCAGCAGGGGCTGTACCTGTCTTATGTCTGCACACTGTACTTTCTGTGTACATGTATGTAAATGATGAATCATCCTGTGTGTTTGGTTACATGTATGCATAACAAGAAACACATCTTGTGTCCATGTATGTGCATGATGAATTACTCTGGATATCTGGCAACATGTATGCATGATAAATGACCCTGCGCATCTTGGCTACATGTGTGTGTGCGCGTGATGAATGACCCTTTGCGTAATGGGTACATGTATTTGCATGATGATTGATGCTGTTTGTCTACGTGTGTAGGCGTGTGATGATTTGCGTTATGCTTCTAGGTACACGTATGTGTGTGACGAATCTGCCTGTGCGTCTAGGTACGCGTATGTGTGTGACGAATCTGCCTGTGCGTCTAGGTACGCGTATGTGTGTGACGAATCTGCCTGTGCGTCTAGGTACGCGTATGTGTGTGACGAATCTGCCTGTGCGTCTAGGTACGCGTATGTGTGTGACGAATCTGCCTGTGCGTCTAGGTACGCGTATGTGTGTGACGAATCTGCCTGTGCGTCTAGGTATACGTATGTGTGTGACGAATCTGCCTGTGCGTCTAGGTACGCGTATGTGTGTGACGAATCTGCCTGTGCGTCTAGGTACGCGTATGTGTGTGACGAATCTGCCTGTGCGTCTAGGTACGCGTATGTGTGTGACGAATCTGCCTGTGCGTCTAGGTACGCGTATGTGTGTGACGAATCTGCCTGTGCGTCTAGGTACGCGTATGTGTGTGACGAATCTGCCTGTGCGTCTAGGTACGCGTATGTGTGTGACGAATCTGCCTGTGCGTCTAGGTACGCGTATGTGTGTGACGAATCTGCCTGTGCGTCTAGGTACGCGTATGTGTGTGACGAATCTGCCTGTGCGTCTAGGTACGCGTATGTGTGTGACGAATCTGCCTGTGCGTCTAGGTACGCGTATGTGTGTGACGAATCTGCCTGTGCGTCTAGGTACGCGTATGTGTGTGACGAATCTGCCTGTGCGTCTAGGTACGCGTATGTGTGTGACGAATCTGCCTGTGCGTCTAGGTACGCGTATGTGTGTGACGAATCTGCCTGTGCGTCTAGGTACGCGTATGTGTGTGACGAATCTGCCTGTGCGTCTAGGTACGCGTATGTGTGTGACGAATCTGCCTGTGCGTCTAGGTACGCGTATGTGTGTGACAAATCTGCCTGTGCGTCTAGGTACGCGTATGTGTGTGACGAATCTGCCTGTGCGTCTAGGTACGCGTATGTGTGTGACGAATCTGCCTGTGCGTCTAGGTACGCGTATGTGTGTGACGAATCTGCCTGTGCGTCTAGGTACGCGTATGTGTGTGACGAATCTGCCTGTGCGTTTAGGTACGCGTATGTATGTGACGAATCTGCCTGTGCGTTTAGGTACGCGTATGTATGTGACGTATTGGCCTGTGCCCCTAGGTACAGGCATGTGTGTGACGTATTGGCCTTTTGCGTCTAGGTACACGTATGTGTGTGACGTATTGGCCTGTGTGACGAATCGGTCTGGGCGTGTGTTGTACTTGCAAGTTTGCCTTGTGTCTTTTATATCCTATTTAGTAAAGTGAATAAAACGGTAGATGCTAGATTCAAGTGGCCTAAGGGACCTTTTACATCACACAACGAGATGTCTCGGCGCTATTTGCTGGGTATAGATAAGTACACATAAATTAAAATCAACATAAAGGAACACACTAATCAATAGCAGCTGTTGAAAGGGAGAGTACTCCACCCTTGAATGACAAAAACTAAAAACACAAATCACAGCGCTTGTTAAAAAGATATGTACCTTTATTAATACAATATCAAAAATTCAATAATTAATAACAACAATCTCATCCTGCGTTCCGGTCGATCCTGCAGAGCATTAAACACAAATGCGATTGTAACTCCCAGCCTTATTAGTATGGTTAGTATATAGGCTTTTCAGACTCCGCTGATTAGTCAGTCTCTTGACTTTAAATGGTTAGAAATAATTAGCGGTGCAGTAGTTAGTATCACTGATATTGACTGATTAGTTGCAACAATTGTTTAGAGTTAATGTTTAGTAGTTAGTACAGCATGCTGTTCTCTTTAACTTTGGAACAATGGCAGTGATCCACACAAGTAGGTAAATAAAAACCTGTTTTAACCTCTGGTTCCGTGTATTGGTGTCTCCCGGCTCCTGGTGCTTTATCATCCCATTAACGGTGCCATATCTGGAGTGTCCAAGTAATTGGACACTTCTCTGAGGAAGCCGCTGAATGCACTAAAGGCGGAGAAACGCGTAAGAGACCCCCAATACTTGTCCGGTACCGGTCGGACTTTGCAATTACCTGCAGGCATCTTTCCAATTACTTGGACACTCCAGATATGGCACCGTTAATGGGATGATAAAGCACCAGGAGCCGGGAGACACCAATACACGGAACCAGAGGTTAAAACAGGTTTTTATTTACCTACTTGTGTGGATCACTGCCATTGTTCCAAAGTTAAAGAGAACAGCATGCTGTACTAACTACTAAACATTAACTCTAAACAATTGTTGCAACTAATCAGTCAATATCAGTGATACTAACTACTGCACCGCTAATTATTTCTAACCATTTAAAGTCAAAAGACTGACTAATCAGCTGAGTCTGAAAAGCCTATATACTAACCATACTAATAAGGCTGGGAGTTACAATCGCATTTGTGTTTAATGCTCTGCAGGATCGACCGGAACGCAGGATGAGATTGTTGTTATTATTAATTATTGCATTTTTTATATTGTATTAATAAAGGTACATATCTTTTTAACAAGCGCTGTGATTTGTGTTTTTACCTTTTACATCAGGTGGAGGAGCCACAACACAAGGGGGAGGAGCTTGGCCAGCGGGATAGTTCTTCTACTATCCACGCCACCAACTATTACCTTTAGTAATCAGGTGGTGAGCGAAGCGGACCCTTACCCCACTCCGATTTAGAACCAACAATGGCCCTAACTGTGTGGAGTTTGTGTATTCTCCCCGTACTTGCATGTGTTTCCTCCCACACTCCAAAAATATATTGGTAGGTTTAGTGCGTTAGTATGTGCATTTACCTGGGCAGACTAGATGGTCCAAGTGGTTCTTACCGGTCGTCACATTCTATATTGTTTCTGTGCTGCCTACATTAGTGGTTAATGTGATTTTTTTTATTTTTTATTGCTTAAAGCCTATATTTTATGTTGCTGTGTTGGGTTGTTTTTTTTTACACATAGAAAGTGTTTTGTGCGGTGTTTGCAGTACGTACGTAATACATTTCCTTCATAGAACTTGTTATATGACTGTTTGATGCCCCAATGTTGATCTATACAGTAGGATAAATTTGATAAATATGCCTTTAGCAAACTATGGGGAAGATGTATTAAGCCTGGAGAAGTGATAAAGCAGTGATAAGTGGAAGGTGAGAACGCACCAGCCAATCAGCTCCTAACTGTCATTTTTCAAACCGTAATGATTGGCTGGTTCATTATCACCTTCTGCCTATCACTGCTTTATCGCTTCTCCAGGCTTAATAAATCTGCCTCTGTATTACAAAAGGCTGACTGTGACTGTTACATTTCTTTATAACGCCCTGGTGGTTTATAGACTTCTTACGCTTGGTACATAAGTGGGATTACATTGTTTTAGCTCTGGATTTCTGCAGCCCTACTATGATGTGTAGTCAAATATATTAAGGCAACTGTTTACAGATATTAATTGGGAATATTATGTAAGCATATGTAATTGATGCCAGCATTATATTTCTAGTAAACAATATTTATTGGACTTTGCGGCACTTGTAGTGCAAAGTTGCATTGTATGAGTATGTGTTGCTGTTGGTCTTAGTTTACCTTATAGCACGTATACGAAGTGCTGCTTAAAGTTGCAATAAATGAAAGCATCTTATTGTTTTTGTTTATGCTGATTTCAGATTTACAATCTCTGTATTCTATCGGGGAGCCGACATGATGTTACTGAGTGTGTTGTGTGTTTAAAGCATATTATTATGGGCTTGCACTTAAAAATGTGTAAAGGAGGTAGCACAAGGTGCTCTGTAGTGTGCATTAGTGCTACGTAGGCGGTTTACTCAGTAGTAAAGTCAGTTATCAGGTTTAGGAAATAAGACCGCTTGATAGCTAGTACTTCTGATTTCTAGGGAAAAGCATAAATATACATTGCACCCTTATATTCAATAATAGTGTTCATGCTAGGTGGTTTTAGCAGTGCCCTGCGCCGTTTTTAAAGGGAAAAATGCTCCCTGCCTCTTAAGCGGCGCCCTACTAAAGCAGGCTGTCCGCTGCTGCCACGTGAATAGATCTATTCATATTAAAGGGGGAGCTTGGTGAAAGCCCAGCATCCCCATAAAGTGCTGGGCACGCCCCCATCAATGACGCAGACGGCTGGGGCATGCCCCAGTCAGTGAAGTTGAGGGGGCTGGACGGCCCCCAAGAGTGAAGTCGACTGGGGAACACTAAATATATCAATGATATATAGAGTAGCTTAACATCGAGCGCTGATTTGTCGAGCAGCTTGCTTTCAAAATGGTTTTTGATAAGTTATCGGTTAATTGGCAAGCGCTGATTAGAAAAGTTACATGTGTTGAGAAAATTAATAAATAAACAAGTGGCAAAATACATTAAAATACAATGCAATATGTTTGTAGCTCTTTTAAGAAACCTTTGTAGGGAATAGTGCGGTTTGGCAATGCACAATGCTTAGGATGCATTGGTGGCACAGTGTGAGCTGTGCTTTACGCTGTCCCTGAGCTTACCCTAGCCAACGGTGTCTTTCTTCTTCAGCGAGGAGCTGCGTGAGGCCGCGGCACTCAGCAATGACGTCACCAGCTGTACAGAACGTGGTGGGGAATTTATTCATTTTCTCAACACGTAACACTTTTCTAATCAGCGCTTGCTAATTAACCGATAACTAAATATATCAACATTTGATTTCTTTCTGGCTTTAGTTACTCTTTAAATCAGTGGTTCTCAACTCCAGCCCGTAAGTATTCCTAACAGGTCATGTTTTCTGGATTTCTTTAATCATGCACAGATGAGTTGGTCTAATTTACTGGATCAGTAATTATCCCAACGGTTTACACGTACAGAAAACATGACCTCTCACAAGTACTTGAGGACCGGAGTGGAGCATCTATGCTTTAAAAAATAAATATTGCTCTTGTGAAGAACTGACTGCATCACACATGACATTTTAATATAGATGAGATATAGAGAAAATATTTCACTTTAGAAAGGAGATTGGGTGTGAAATATCATTTGAATACTGCCCTTAAGCGCCTTACTCACTGGGCGACTGCAGCAATTTGGACGATGAACGATCTGAATGATGATCGTTCTCATCCAAATTGTTTTCCATTGAAAAACGACGGGAAACCATCAAGAAACCAATGATTAGGGACCACGGAGCTGCACATCGTTCATCGTTGGTGCATACACACTGAGCCAAATGAAAGATTTCTTGTTCATTAATGAATGAGAACGTTCATATCACCCTGAAACATCGCCCAGTGTGTAGGGCGCTTTACAATCAGACAGATGTGGCTGGTGGTATAATTCAATACTAGTTCATTGATAGGCTATAAAAGACTTATGCCACTATAGTTAGATGAAGGGTATAATCAATATTGGGTGTATACCTTATAATAATGAGCAAGCAATCGTCTTCAGTACCTTTTTTTTTTTTTTTAAACTTTAATGTGGTTGCACATGCAGCAATGATGCTGCGCGGCGTAAGTGCTAACCAACCTTCTGGGTCAGCATCCCGCCTAGCCACCCAGGACTAAATCATTTTTTCGAGGGCCCTGTTAGCGCAGACAGAAGATACTCTCAGGCCAATAGTGGTCAGCTCTGTGATTTGTTGAAGGAAGTGCGCCTTTGTATCAGAGATAACCGTTGTAAAATGGCAGAGTTTATGAATGGATTGTGTCTGATAAATTACAGTTGCACACTATACACGGGGAGATAAGCAATTCATAGCTGTTATGGAACGTCCGCTGGTATGCACCTTAATAGCAAAGGTTGCTTTACATGTGATCATGATAAATTCAGTCTGAGTGTACTCTCGGTGATTCAACATGCAGCACTACAGCTTCTCTGGAACTACACATCCTAGCATGGCCTGCCACAGTTTAGCATGCACTAATAGCAAAACTATGGCAGGGCATGCTGGGATGTATAGTTCCACAGTAGCTGGTGATCTGCATGTTGAAGACCTTATGTGCATTTCAGGGATCTCTTTGATAGAATATATCAGAATGGTAGCTTTTGTTACTGAAACTGTTGGATGTGTACATATGATTATATAAAAGGAAGTTGACATTTCACACAAAATTGTCACTTGTAAAGAAATGATTTACCCTGGGAATAACCTATAATAGTTCGCTGTTCAGGATTTGTGTCCTTCATTCCACCAAGATGTTTTAATCTCTTTACGTTTACAATTATAGATATTTTAATCTCTTTGTTGGTGTATTTATAGCTCCCATGTATTTATCATGGCATCCCCCAGTCAATAGAAGTTTTCATGCTGATTTCAGCTAATGTATATAATTCAATTATGACATTGAAAGAATACCTCTCGCTTGGGTGGTCTCCTGCTTCTCAGTCATCTCAGGACAGAATGGGAAGTCATGCTGGTCACTACAGCAGTGAACATGCAGAAGACATTGAGGCAAAGCACTGAGTGGCTCTGTAATATTCATGCATCTGGGACTCTGCTCAGTTTGGAGGCATGGTGGCTGCTATGGATGATTATTTCCCTAATAGACTGTTTAGGTGTTTTGTATTTAGGGCTAGCTAATTAAAGTTGTCATGGGATCAGGGGGCAATAGCTGATTTTGCTTGATGTCACTAACATGACATCATGTTTTTGCAGGTCTCCTCACAGAATCACAAGTGAAATAATTTGCTCCACCTGAGGACCTTTTAAAATGTGTCAGTGAATAATGAATACACCTGTGTACTTTCTGGCTTACCTGCAAAACATGCACTCTGTGGGGTCCTGAGGACCGAGTTTGAGAACCACTGGCTTAGAATATAAGCAGGATCGCTCCGTGTGTAGCCCATACAGCGATAGCGATGCGCAGCCCCGCGCATCGCTATCGCTGGTGCTAGATTGGCCTGCCGTGCAGGCCAATCTAGCGGGTCGCTCATTTCACTCGCTGGGTGAAATGAGCGCCCCCCCTTCCCCCACACGCTCAGCACAGATCGCGCTGTGCTGACGGCGGGAGAAATGTGTGCTGAGCGGTTCGCTCAGCACACATCTCTCCCGCATCGGCCCGTCTATATGGGCCTTTAGTGGTTGGCTATGCATTTTGCTATTGTTTGATATCACTAACAAATTTGCACTGACAGAGCCCCCTGCTCTTATTTATTGACTTTTTTCAGTCAGTTGATGGGATAAGGTTACAGGGTATGCTAGTAACAAACATTTCCCCTACTTAGTGGCTGCTAACAAAAGAACTTGCAATTACATTTACAAGATCTAAACAAATGTAGCATTGTGTCTTCTTTGCAATCAGTTAAGTGCTTTAAACTTCATTGTATGATGCTGTGAACGGAATGCAACATATGCACATGCAAGGAGCTAGAGCCAGGGGTGGGCAATAAGCAGCCCTCCAGCTGTTGTAGAACTACACATCCCAACATGCCCTTCAAGCATGGCCAAAATAGAAAAACTATGGTAGGGCATGCTGGTATGTGTAGTTTTACAGTAGCTGGAGAGCTGCTTATTGCCCACCCATGTTAGACCATCCAGTGTGTATAAAACGGGTCATCCAGTGATATTTCTTCTCTTACTGAACTAACCGTCCCAGCTAGTGGCTAGCGCGGTCGTTTGCAGCCCAAGACAACTAGATGACCCCAGATCCCCTCTTTATTGCTGTATGTTTTGTGGCTGAGACTGCGGTCTGTGTTTGATTACAGTGATGAAAGCTAGACTATATTGGATGAATTAACCCAACCTCAGAAACGAAGCAGGTGGTGCTAGTGTTCTGTTGGACAAGGCTTATATTACTGTACTAGCTGGAGTACCCGGCATTGCCCGGGATTTTAAGAATGTCTGTTTACAAAATAAATATTAAACACTGTATAAATAACATTGTAGAGAGCTGAATACCCGTGCTTCGCTACGGGATGAGGATGGTAAATTAGAGTGATAGTAGTTCGTTAATTTACTTTGGTTGGAGATCTTGTATATAGACATATCTTGCTTCCCTGACACAGTTTGTGTAGTGGCCGGACCTCTTTTTGGTCCCCCAACGGACCCTGCTCTTCCCACTATACAACTCTGTCTGTGGCTTCTTGCTGCCTCCATTCCCCTCCTCACATCATTTCAGTGCCCCTGTGAAATTATCAATTTATTTACAGTTTCTTATATAGCGCAACACATTATGCATCTTCTGATATACTCTGTGCTGCTGGGGGACTGTGCTGCTTCCACTATATAACTGTGTGTGGGTTTGTGCTGCCTGCATTTCCCTCCTCACATCATGTCACTGCCCCTGTCACATGCAGCCCTGTCATCACTGACATATCATGCATGTCCTGATATAGTCTGTGCTGCTGGCCCACCCCTAGAGGTGTCTTACCGCCACATTGTTCGTTCCCAGCCTGTAAGTCATATGTGTACCAAGTCTGTTGTAAGTAGGTTGAGGCATTCGGGAGTTATGCTGTCTTCTGAAATACTCTGTGTCGCTTTCCCTCCCCTAGGGGTGCTAGGTGTGTTACCCCCACAGTTTTTTGTTCCCAGAGTGTAAGCCATTTGTGTAGCAAGTGTGGTGTAAATTGCTCCATGCATTTCAGAATTATGATGTCTGCTGAAAAACGCAGTGCTGCTGCCTCACCCCTAGGGGGGCTAGGGGTGTCTTCCCCCCCACAGTGTTTGTTCCCAGATTGTAAGGCATATGTGTACCAAGTTTGTTGTAAATAGGTTGAGGCATTCGGGAGTTATGCTGTCTCCTGAAATACTCTGTGCTGCTGCCCCACCGCTAGGGGTGTCTAACACCCACAGAGTTTGTTTCCGGATTGTAAGTCAGATGTGTACCAATCTTGGTGTAAATTGTTCCAGCCCTTCCACAGTTATGTTGTCTGCTGACATACTCTGTGCTGTTGTCCCACCCCGAGGGGTGCAAGGGCTGTCTGACCTCCACAGTGTTTGTTCCCAGATTGTAAGTCAGATGTGTACCAAGCTTGGTGTAAATTGTTCCAGCCCTTCCACAGTTATGTTGTCTGCTGACATACTCTGTGCTGTTGTCCCACCCGAGGGGTGCAAGGGCTGTCTGACCCCCACAGTGTTTGTTCCCAAATTGTAAGGCAGATGTGTACCAAGTTTGGTGTAAATTGCTGCAGGCATTCCAGAGTTATGCTGTCTGCTGACATACTCTGTGCTGCTGTCCCACTCCTAGGGGTGCTAGGGGTGTCTTCCCCCCCACAGTGTTTGTACCCAGATTGTAAGGCAGATGTGTACCAATTTCTGAGTACATTGCTCCAGGAATTCCAGAGTTATGCTGTCTTCTGATATACTCTGTGCTGCTGTCTCTCCCCCCCTAGGGGTGCTAGGGATTTCTATTTTTTTTCGGTGCCTCTGCCGTGTTTTAATACGCTTGTATGTCAAATGTCATGATCTTCGCTTGTAAACTGTGGATTTGTATAGAAAGACAAATAGAAGAACAAATTTTCACTTTTCTATAGTAGATATATTGCATTATATTTGGACAGCTAATGTGTAAAGTAATAGTAGGTGCCTGACTCTTCTCCCTGCTGTCCATGTGCTAAAATAATGCCACTGTGCTGATAGGGGTCAATTCAATTTACCGACAGTTGAATAGCGCTGGGAATTAGCTCCCGGCTTTATTCAATACAGCGCCAAGTGACACTCAATTGTCGGGAATTCTTCTCTCGCCCCCGGGGGATGAGAGAAGAAATACGATAAAAGTGCGGCCGGCGCGAGGCTGATTCTGTCGGGAATCAGCGTCGCTGCGGGGAGTTAAGTCGGAAAATGCCCGTTCTCCCGACAAATCAACCTGTTAAGTCTGCGAGAACGGGCATTCGCCGACTTAACTTAAGCTGAATTGAATAGCGCCGGGAGCTAATTCCCGGCGCTATTCAACTGTCGGTGAATTGAATCGACCCCATAGAGTGGAAGCTACTCATAAACTAGTCTTCCTCAGTTCGAGGATTAATGCTGGAATACATCTGTCCCTTAAACTCTACATGTCTCATTTCACTTCAGTCTTTCTTTACACTGTGCAATTAAAATTTCTCTAACGTCCTAGTGGATGCTGGGGACTCCGTCAGGACCATGGGGATTAGCGGCTCCGCAGGAGACAGGGCACAAAAATAAAGCTTTAGGATCAGGTGGTGTGCACTGGCTCCTCCCCCCATGACCCTCCTCCAAGCCTCAGTTAGGTTTTTGTGCCCGTCCGAGCAGGGTGCAATCTAGGTGGCTCTCCTAAAGAGCTGCTTAGAAAAAGTTTTTAGGTTTTTTATTTTCAGTGAGTCCTGCTGGCAACAGGCTCACTGCATCGAGGGACTTAGGGGAGAGAAGTCAACTCACCTGCGTGCAGGATGGATTGGCTTCTTAGGCTACTGGACACCATTAGCTCCAGAGGGATCGAACACAGGCCCAGCCATGGAGTCCGGTCCCGGAGCCGCGCCGCCGACCCCCCTTGCAGATGCCGAAGATGGAAGAGGTCCAGAAGCAGGCGGCAGAAGACTTTTCAGTCTTCCTGAGGTAGCGCACAGCACTGCAGCTGTGCGCCATTGTTGTCAGCACACTTCACACAGCGGTCACGGAGGGTGCAGGGCGCTGGGGGGGCGCCGTGGGCAGCAATGTATAATACCTTTTTATGGCTAAAAATACATCACATATAGCCCTTGAGGCTATATGGATGTATTTAACCCCTGCCAGATCTCACAAACTCCGGAGAAGAGCCCGCCGAAATAGGGGGCGGGGCTTATTCTCCTCAGCACACAGCGCCATTTTCCTGCTCAGCTCCGCTGTGAGGAAGGCTCCCAGGACTCTCCCCTGCACTGCACTACAGAAACAGGGTAAAACAGAGAGGGGGGGCACTTTTTTTGGCGATATTACTATATTTAAGCTGCTATAAGGATACAACACTTATATAGGGTTGTTCCCATATACATTATAGCGCTTGGGTGTGTGCTGGCAAACTCTCCCTCTGTCTCCCCAAAGGGCTAGTGGGGTCCTGTCTTCAATAGAGCATTCCCTGTGTGTCTGCTGTGTGTCGGTACGTGTGTGTCGACATGTATGAGGACGATGTTGGTGTGGAGGCAGAGCAATTGCCGGTAATGGTGATGTCACCCCCCAGGGAGTCGACACCGGAATGGATGGCTTTGTTTATGGAATTACGTGATAATGTCAGCACATTACAAAAATCAGTTGACGACATGAGACGGCCGGCAAACCAGTTAGTACCTGCCCAGGCGTCTCAGACACCGTCAGGGGCTGTAAAACGCCCTTTACCTCAGTCGGTCGACACAGACCCAGACACTGAATCTAGTGTCGACGGTGAAGAAACAAACTTATTTTCCAGTAGGGCCACACGTTATATGATCACGGCAATGAAGGAGGCTTTGCATATCTCTGATACTACAAGTACCACAAAAAGGGGTATTATGTGGGGGGTTAACCCAGATAGAAAAGTGCTAATTTCAAAAAAGTTATTGGCATTATACCCTTTCCCGCCAGAGGTTAGGGCGCGCTGGGAAACACCCCCTAAGGTGGATAAGGCGCTCGCACGCTTATCAAAACAAGTGGCGTTACCGTCTCCTGATACGGCCGCCCTCAAGGATCCAGCTGATAGGAGGCTGGAAACTACCCTAAAAAGTATATACACACATACTGGTGTTATACTGCGACCAGCCATCGCCTCAGCCTGGATGTGCAGTACTGGGGTGGTCTGGTCGGATTCCCTGACTGAAAATATTGATACCCTGGATAGGGACAGTATTTTACAGACTTTAGAGCAATTAAAGGATGCTTTTCTTTATATGCGAGATGCTCAGAGGGATATTTGCACTCTGACATCGAGAGTAAGTGCGATGTCCATATCTGCCAGAAGAAGTTTATGGACACGACAGTGGTCAGGTGATGCGGATTCCAAACGGCATATGGAAGTATTGCCGTATAAAGGGGAGGAATTATTTGGCGTCGGTCTATCGGATTTGGTGGCCACGGCAACTGCCGGGAAATCCACCTTTTTACCTCAGACCCCCTCCCAACAGAAAAAGACACCGTCTTTTCAGCCGCAGTCCTTTCGGTCCTATAAGAACAAGCGGGCAAAAGGACAGTCATATCTGCCCCGAGGCAGAGGAAAGGGTAAGAGAGGGCAGCAAGCAGCTCCTTCCCAGGAACAGAAGCCCTCCGCGGGTTCTGCAAAGCCCTCAGCATGACGCTGGGGCTTTACAAGCGGACTCAGGAACGGTGGGGGGTCGACTCAAGAATTTCAGCGCGCAGTGGGCTTGCTCACAGGTGGACCCCTGGATCCTGCAGGTAGTATCTCAGGGTTACAGGTTGGAATTCGAGAAGTCTCCCCCTCGCCGGTTCCTAAAGTCTGCTTTGCCAACGTCTCCCTCAGACAGGGCGACGATATTGGAAGCCATTCACAAGCTGTTTTCTCAGCAGGTGATAGTCAAGGTACCCCTCCTACAACAGGGAAAGGGGTATTACTCCACGCTATTTGTGGTACCGAAGCCGGACGGCTCGGTAAGACCTATTCTAAATCTGAAATCTTTGAACCTGTACATACAAAAATTCAAGTTCAAGATGGAATCACTCAGAGCAGTGATAGCGAATCTGGAAGAAGGGGACTTTATGGTGTCCCTGGACATAAAAGATGCTTACCTGCATGTCCCAATTTGCCCTTCACATCAAGGGTACCTCAGGTTCGTGGTGCAAAACTGTCATTATCAGTTTCAGATGATTCTTCTGCGAAGAAGAGGCGTATTAATTATCCCTTACTTGGACGATCTCCTGATAAGGGCAAGGTCCAGAGAACAGCTGGAGGACGGAGTAGCACTAACCCAAGTAGTGCTGCAACAACACGGGTGGATTCTGAATTTTCCAAAATCTCAGTTGACCCCGACAACACGTCTGCTGTTCCTGGGAATGATTCTGGACACGGTTCAGAAAAAGGTGTTTCTTCCGGAGGAGAAAGCCAAGGAGTTATCCGAACTTGTCAGGAACCTCCTAAAACCAGGAAAAGTGTCTGTGCATCAATGCACAAGAGTCCTGGGAAAGATGGTGGCTTCTTACGAAGCAATTCCATTCGGCAGATTCCACGCACGAACTTTTCAGTGGGATCTGCTGGACAAATGGTCCGGATCGCATCTGCAGATGCATCAGCGGATAACCTTATCGCCACGGACAAGGGTGTCTCTTCTGTGGTGGTTGCAGAGTGCTCATCTGTTAGAAGGCCGCAGATTCGGCATACAGGACTGGGTCCTGGTGACCACGGATGCCAGTCTGAGAGGCTGGGGAGCGGTCACACAGGGAAGAAACTTCCAGGGAGTATGGTCAAGCCTGGAGATGTTTCTTCACATAAATATACTGGAGCTAAGAGCGATTTACAATGCTCTAAGCCTGGCAAAACCCCTGCTTCAGGGTCAGCCGGTGTTGATCCAGTCGGACAACATCACGGCAGTCGCCCACGTAAACAGACAGGGCGGCACAAGAAGCAGGAGAGCAATGGCAGAAGCTGCAAGGATTCTTCGCTGGGCGGAAGATCATGTGATAGCACTGTCAGCAGTGTTCATTCCGGGAGTGGACAACTGGGAAGCAGACTTCCTCAGCAGACACGATCTACACCCGGGAGAGTGGGGACTTCATCCAGAAGTCTTCCACATGATTGTGAACCGTTTTGAAAAACCAAAGGTGGATATGATGGCGTCTCGCCTCAACAAAAAACTGGACAGGTATTGCGCCAGGTAAAGAGACCCTCAGGCAATAGCTGTGGACGCTCTGGTAACACCGTGGGTGTTCCAGTCAGTGTATGTGTTTCCTCCTCTTCCTCTCATACCCAAAGTACTGAGAATTATACGGCAAAGGGGAGTAAGAACGATACTCGTGGCTCCGGATTGGCCAAGAAGAACTTGGTACCCGGAACTTCAGGAGATGCTCACGGAAAATCCGTGGCCTCTACCTCTAAGACGGGACCTGATTCAGCAGGGACCGTGTCTATTCCAAGACTTACCGCGGCTGCGTTTGACGGCGTGGCGGTTGAACGCCGAATTCTAAGGGAAAAAGGCATTCCAGAAGAGATCATTCCTACACTGGTTAAAGCCAGGAAGGAGGTGACTGCACAACATTATCACCGCATTTGGAGAAAATATGTTGCGTGGTGTGAGGCCAGGAAGGCCCCCACGGAGGAATTTCAATTGGGTCGATTCCTACATTTCCTGCAAACAGGATTGTCTATGGGCCTCAAGTTGGGGTCCATTAAGGTTCAAATTTCGGCCCTGTCGATTTTCTTCCAGAAAGAATTGGCTTCAGTTCCTGAAGTCCAGACTTTTGTAAAAGGAGTACTACATATACAGCCCCCGGTTGTGCCCCCAGTGGCTCCGTGGGACCTTAATGTAGTTTTGGATTTTCTCAAATCCCATTGGTTTGAGCCACTCAAATCGGCGGATTTGAAATATCTTACATGGAAAGTAACCATGCTACTGGCCCTGGCTTCAGCCAGGAGAGTGTCAGAATTGGCGGCTTTATCGTATAAAAGCCCATATCTGATTTTCCATTCGGACAGGGCAGAACTGCGGACGCGTCCTCATTTTCTGCCTAAGGTGGTGTCAGCGTTTCACCTGAACCAGCCTATTGTGGTGCCTGCGGCTACTAGCGATTTGGAGGATTCCAAGTTGCTGGACGTTGTCAGGGCATTGAAAATATATATTTCAAGGACGGCTGGAGTCAGAAAATCTGACTCGCTGTTTATACTGTATGCACCCAACAAGCTGGGTGCTCCTGCTTCTAAGCAGACGATTGCTCGTTGGATTTGTAGCACAATTCAACTTGCACATTCTGTGGCAGGCCTGCCACAGCCTAAATCTGTCAAGGCCCATTCCACAAGGAAGGTGGGCTCATCCTGGGCGGCTGCCCGAGGGGTCTCGGCATTACAACTCTGCCGAGCAGCTACGTGGTCGGGGGAGAACACGTTTGTAAAATTCTACAAATTTGATACCCTGGCTAAAGAGGACTTGGAGTTCTCTCATTCGGTGCTGCAGAGTCATCCGCACTCTCCCGCCCGTTTGGGAGCTTTGGTATAATCCCCATGGTCCTGACGGAGTCCCCAGCATCCACTAGGACGTTAGAGAAAATAAGATTTTACTTACCGATAAATCTATTTCTCGTAGTCCGTAGTGGATGCTGGGCGCCCATCCTAAGTGCGGATTGTCTACAATACTTGTACATAGTTATTGTTACAAAAAAATCGGGTTGTTCTTGTTGTGAGCCGTCTGTTCAGAGGCTCCTACGTTGTCATACTGTTAACTGGGTTCAGATCACAAGTTGTACGGTGTGATTGGTGTGGCTGGTATGAGTCTTACCCGGGATTCAAAATCCTTCCTTATTGTGTACGCTCGTCCGGGCACAGTATCCTAACTGAGGCTTGGAGGAGGGTCATGGGGGGAGGAGCCAGTGCACACCACCTGATCCTAAAGCTTTATTTTTGTGCCCTGTCTCCTGCGGAGCCGCTAATCCCCATGGTCCTGACGGAGTCCCCAGCATCCACTACGGACTACGAGAAATAGATTTATCGGTAAGTAAAATCTTATTATTGCATTGGATAATGATATACTTACTTAATGTTTAGATAACTTGTTGATGTCTAATCTGTGTGCACTATAATAATATGAAATCTATTTATTGTTGGCAACTTGGAAAATTCTTACAATGGCGCTAGAGGATAACTGTCTTGGTGTTTGTAGAAGAGGATGAACGGTTTTGTTCCCTTTCCTTGTGTGTCCGGACAGCTTTGCTTTATCAGAAATGTAACAGCCTCTATATCAGGGGTGTCAAACTCAAATTCATCGGGGGCCGCATCAGCAGTTTGGTCCCCATCAAAGGGCCGGTTGTATCTGTAGGTCTATCCAAAATTTACCGCTCCACCTGCCTTATATGTGCCCAGCCATCTGCCCCCTTTTAAAGTGCCCAGCCATGTGCCCCCTTTTATAGTGCACAGCCATGTGCCCCCTTTTATAGTGCACAGGTCCCCATTTTACACATTGCGGCAGGCACAGGTCCCCATTTTACACATTGCGGCAGGCACAGGTCCCCATTTTACACATAGCGGCAGGTACAGGTCCCCATTTTACACATTGTGGCAGGCACAGGTCCCCATTTTACACATTGCGGCAGGTACAGGTCCCCATTTTACACATTGTGGCAGGCACAGGTCCCCATTTTACACATTGTGGCAGGCACAGGTCCCCATTTTACACATTGTGGCAGGCACAGGTCCCCATTTTACACATAGCGGCAGGTACAGGTCCCCATTTTACACATTGTGGCAGGCACAGGTCCCCATTTTACACATAGCGGCAGGTACAGGTCCCCATTTTACACATTGTGGCAGGCACAGGTCCCCATTTTACACATTGTGGCAGGCACAGGTCCCCATTTTACACATTGTGGCAGGCACAGGTCCCCATTTTACACATTGTGGCAGGCACAGGTCCCCATTTTACACATAGCGGCAGGTACAGGTCCCCATTTTACACATTGTGGCAGGCACAGGTCCCCATTTTACACATTGCGGCAGGTGGTGGAAGGAGGGAGAGAGAGAGAAAGAGAGGAAGGGAGAGGGGCTGACTTACATTTGAAGCGGTTCTCGCCGCTCTTCAGCCGCCTCTCCCTCCTCGTCTGCGCGGCTCCCTTCTCCCTCCTCCGACGGGGTTTCGTTGAATGACGCGTTTGCGCCGTGACGTCACGACGCAATCGCGTCATTCCGCGAAACCCCGCCCCCCCCGAGCTGGGCACTCGGGAGAAGGGGGTTTCATGGCGGCGGCACCGCGGGCCATCAGACGAGGTCTGGCGGGCCGGATTTGGCCCGCGGGCCTTGTCTTTGACACCCCTGCTCTATATAATCTCATACTGTCTGCATGTCTCCTATATGCAATGCTTGCATCTCCTGCTGCAGCACAACAGGACCGACCTTTGCCGGCAAGGGTAAAGATGGGTGCATACTATACGATATACTGGATGATGTTGCGGTCCGCAACAAATACTAATGGCCATGTATAGTTTGCAGCCTCAAATCCACCCAGTTCATTGTTTGATTAATAGGGTGGTCATATCACCCTGTTGGATGTTTTACTTATTGCATCCTCATTCTGTGGATCGTACAATGTCCTAGGCGATGCAATATATCGTTAAATTGGATCGCACCATCATTCAGGTGTGTAGCCAGCTTAAGTATAAATAGCTGGAAGGGGGCGGGACAGAGCAGGGGTGAGGGATGGGCAGAGCAGCGGACAGACTGACTATGCTGAGTCCTTTTACTGGTGAAAACATTATCCACCAATGGAGTAACTGGAGACCATCTTGACCTGTCTCCTCCTGGGGGATTCAGTTCAAAACGGTGTACATGGAGTGCATCTGGAACAGTCTGGCTAAGGTACTCCTTGACCAATTATGCAGCTGATTTTTCCACACCCCCCTTAAAGATACACAGGAAAAGGAGCAGAGAGGTCCAGGTCTCTGTAATAGCACTGCCCTATGTAACCCATACACACGCACTTCACATGTATTAGTAGTGCCTAAATTTAGGCTGACTATTCATTTGTATTGCCTGTGTGCGTCTGTCCAGAGTATACAAGAGAGGACATGCTGGGAGGCTCTAGCCTTGTTATAATCAATGTACAGACCAGTAGGGGTGGTCTTCAGTATGCCGAATGTCGGGATCCCGACACCCGGCATACCGACAGCTATTCTCCCTCGTGGGGGTCCACGACCCCCCTGGAGGGAGAATAAATAGTGTGGCGCGCGTAGCGTGCCCGCAAGGGGCTCCTTTGCGCTCGCCACACTGTCGGTATGCCGGCGGTCGAGCTCCCGGCGCCGGTATGCTGGTCGCCGGGAGCCCGGCCGCTGGCATACCATACTACACCCGTTTTATTATTTAAAAAAAAACAAAAAAAACTTTGCCCTAATGTTTGCAAGAAATCGAAGAAAATAAAAAAAAATAGAAGTAGCATTCCTACTGGTGGGTGTATTATTATTATTATTATTATTATTTTTTTCTGTGTGTGTGTATATAAGACAACCATATTAGCCACTCAGATGAGGCTGATATTTTGAGGCTACATATTGGTATACCATATCAATGTATTCCTTCCACATTTTTGAAAAAGCACAACTTCCAGTAATCTCTATCTGAATGGCCATCAAATAGATTGTTCTCTATATAAAATAGTTTCATAAAGAATTAGGTCCAGGGGAGCGTCACTGCTAAAACACACAATACTTGTCTATATGTACTGTATGTAACATTCCTATGTGGTTGCTTACTGTGTGGCACTTAAATCATAACAATTCTTAACTTTTTTTTTTCTCTGACGTCCTAGTGGATGCTGGGAACTCCGTAAGGACCATGGGGAATAGCGGGCTCCGAAGGAGGCTGGGCACTCTAGAAAGAATTATGACTACCTGGTGTGCACTGGCTCCTCCCACTATGACCCTCCTCCAAGCCTCAGTTAGATTTTGTGCCCGGCCGAGGTTGGATGCACACTAGGGGCTCTCCTGAGCCTTTAGAGAGAAAGTATAGAAATTAGGTTTTTTATTTTCAGTGAGACCTGCTGGCAACAGGCTCACTGCAGCGAGGGACTAAGGGGAGAAGAAGCGAACCTGCCTGCTTGCAGCCAACTTGGGCTTCTTAGGCTACTGGACACCATTAGCTCCAGAGGGATCGACCGCAGGCCCAGTCCTTGGTGTTCGGTCCCGGAGCCGCGCCGCCGTCCCCCTTACAGAGCCAGAAGCAAGAAGAGGTCCGGAAAATCGTCGGCAGAAGACATCAGTCTTCACCAAGGTAGCGCACAGCACTGCAGCTGTGCGCCATTGCTCCTCACACACACTTCACACTCCGGTCACTGTGGGTGCAGGGCGCTGGGGGGGGGGGCGCCCTGAGAAGCAATAATAACACCTTGGCTGGCAAAAATACCACAATATATAGCCCCAGAGGCTATATATGTGGAAAATACCCCTGCCAGAATATAGAAAAAAGCGGGAGAATTGTCCGCGGAAAAGGGGCGGAGCTATCTCCCTCAGCACACTGGCGCCATTTCTCCCTCACAGCTCCGCTGGAAGGAAGCTCCCTGGCTCTCCCCTGCAGTCTACACTACAGAGAAGGGTAAAAAAGAGAGGGGGGGCACTAAATTTAGGCGCAGTATACAGTTATATAGAAAAAGCAGCTATAGGGGACATAACTCAGTTAGTCCCTGCATTATATAGCGCTCTGGTGTGTGCTGGCATACTCTCACTCTGTCCCCCCAAAGGGCTTTTGTGGGTCCTGTCCTCTGTTGGAGCATTCCCTGTGTGTGTGCGGTGTGTCGGTACGGCTGTGTCGGCATGTTTGATGAGGATAATGATGTGGAGACGGAGCAGATGCCTTTAGGAGGGATGTCACGCCCTGCGGGGCAGACACCTGAGTGGATGTGCTTATGGAAAGAAATGAGTGCACGTATAGACTCTTTACATAAGAAATTTGACGACATGCCAAATGTGGGACAGCCGACTTCTCAGCTCGTGCCTGTCCAGGCGTCTCAAAGGTCATCAGGGGCTCTGAAACGCCCGCTACATCAGACCGCAGACGCAGATGTCGACACCGATACTGACACCAGTGTCGATGACGATGAGTCTAACCTGATGCCCACTAAGGCCATTCACTGCATGATTGAGGCAATGAAAGAGGTGTTACACATTTCTGATATAAATACAGGTACCACTAAAAAGGGTATTATGTTTGGGGAGAAAAAACTACCCGTAGTTTTTCCCCCATCAGATGAATTAAATGAAGTGTGTGAAGAAGCGTGGGCTTTCCCTGATAAAAAATTGGTAATTCCTAAGAAGGTACTAATGGCGTTTCCTTTCCCGCCAGAGGATAGGTCACGTTGGGAAACACCCCCTAGGGTGGATAAAGCGCTCACACGTTTGTCTAAAAAGGTGGCACTACCGTCTCCGGATACGGCCGCCCTCAAGGAACCTGCTGATAGAAAGCAGGAGGCGATCCTGAAGTCTGTATACACACACTCAGGCATTATACTTAGGCCAGCTATTGCTTCAGCATGGATGTGCAGTGCTGCCGCTGCGTGGTCAGATAAACTGTCAGAAAATATTGACACACTAGACAGAGACACGATCCTGTTAACCATAGACCATATCAAAGACTCAGTCTTATATATGAGAGATGCACAGAGGGAAATCTGCCGGCTGGCATCAAAAGTAAGTGCATTGTCCATTTCTGCTAGGAGAGGCTTATGGACTCGCCAGTGGACAGGAGATGCAGATTCTAAAAGGCACATGGAAGTTTTGCCTTATAAGGGTGAGGAATTATTTGGGGATGGTCTCTCGGACCTAGTTTCCACAGCAACGTCTGGGAAGTCAGCATTTTTACCCCATGTCCCCTCACAGCCTAAGAAGGCGCCGTTTTATCAGGTTCAGTCCTTTCGGACCCAGAAAAACAAGCGTGGAAAAGGCGGGTCTTTTCTGTCCAGAGGCAGAGGTAGGGGAAAAAGGCTGCAACAAACAGCAGGTTCCCAGGAGCAAAAGTCCTCCCCCGCTTCTTCTTCCAAGTCCGCCGCATGACGGTGGGGCTCGACAGGCGGAGCCAGGTACGGTGGGGGGCCGCCTCAAGAATTTCAGCGATCAGTGGGCTCGCTCACAGGTGGATCCCTGGATCCTTCAAATAGTATCTCAAGGGTACAAACTGGAATTCGAGGCGTCTCCACCCCACCGGTTCCTAAAATCTGCCTTGCCGATTGCTCCCTCGGACAGGGAGGCGGTGCTAGCGGCAATTCACAAGCTGTATTCCCAGCAGGTGATAATCAAGGTACCCCTACTTCAACAAGGCCGGGGTTACTATTCCACACTATTTGTGGTGCCGAAACCGGACGGTTCGGTGAGACCCATTCTAAATTTGAAATCCTTGAACACATACATAAAAAAATTCAAGTTCAAGATGGAATCGCTCAGGGCGGTTATTGCAAGCCTGGAGGAGGGGGATTACATGGTATCCCTGGACATCAAGGATGCTTACTTGCATGTCCCCATTTACCATCCACACCAGGAGTACCTCAGATTTGTGGTACAGGATTGCCATTACCAATTCCAGACGCTGCCGTTTGGACTGTCCACGGCACCGAGGGTATTTACCAAGGTTATGGCGGAAATGATGATACTCCTTCGAAAAAAGGGAGTTTTAATTATCCCGTACTTGGACGATCTCCTAATAAAGGCGAGGTCCAAGGAACAGTTGTTGGTGGGAGTAGCACTATCTCAGGAAGTGCTGCACCAGCATGGCTGGATTCTGAATATCCCAAAGTCACAGCTGGTTCCGACGACACGTCTACTGTTCCTGGGTATGATTCTGGATTTAGTTCAGAAAAAAGTGTTTCTCCCGGAGGAGAAAGCCAGGGAGTTGTCATCTCTAGTCAGAGACCTCCTGAAACCAAAACAGGTATCTGTGCATCACTGCACGCGGGTTCTGGGAAAGATGGTAGCTTCTTACGAAGCAATTCCCTTCGGCAGGTTCCATGCCAGAATCTTTCAGTGGGACCTGTTGGACAAATGGTCCGGATCGCATCTTCAGATGCATCGCTTAATAACCCTGTCTCCAAGAACCAGGGTGTCTCTACTGTGGTGGCTGCAGAGTGCCCATCTTCTAGAGGGCCGCAGGTTCGGCATACAGGACTGGGTCCTGGTGACCACGGATGCCAGCCTTCGAGGCTGGGGGGCAGTCACACGGGGAAGAAACTTCCAAGGACTATGGTCGAGTCAGGAGACTTCCCTTCACATAAATATTCTGGAACTAAGGGCCATTTACAATGCCCTAAGTCAAGCAAAATCCCTGCTCCTACACCAGCCGGTGCTGATCCAGTCAGACAACATCACGGCAGTCGCCCATGTAAATCGATAGGGCGGCACAAGAAGCAGGATGGCAATGGCAGAAGCCACAAGAATTCTCCGATGGGCGGAGAATCATGTACTAGCACTGTCAGCAGTGTTCATTCCGGGAGTGGACAACTGGGAAGCAGACTTCCTCAGCAGACACGACCTCCACCCGGGAGAGTGGGGACTTCATCCAGAAGTCTTCCAGATGCTGGTAAACCGTTGGGAAAAACCACAGGTGGACATGATGGCGTCCCGCCTCAACAAAAAGTTAAAAAGATATTGCGCCAGGTCAAGGGACCCTCAGGCGATAGCTGTGGACGCTCTAGTGACACCGTGGGTGTACCAGTCGGTTTATGTGTTCCCTCCTCTGCCTCTCATACCGAAGGTATTGAGAATAATAAGAAAGCGAGGAGTAAACACAATTCTCGTGGTTCCGGATTGGCCAAGACGAGCGTGGTACCCGGAACTTCAAGAGATGATCTCAGAGGACCCGTGGCCTCTGCCGCTCAGACAAGACCTGCTACAGCAGGGACCCTGTCTGTTCCAAGACTTACCGCGGCTGCGTTTGACGGCATGGCGGTTGAACGCCGGATCCTGAAGGAAAAATGTATTCCGGAAGAAGTCATTCCTACGCTTATTAAAGCCAGGAAAGATGTTACGGTAAACCATTATCACCGCATATGGCGGAAATATGTTGCATGGTGCGAGGCCGAAAAGGCCCCAACAGAGGAATTTCAACTAGGTCGATTTCTGCATTTCCTGCAAGCAGGAGTGAATATGGGCCTAAAACTAGGCTCCATTAAAGTACAGATCTCGGCTCTGTCGATTTTCTTTCAAAAAGAACTAGCTTCAGTACCTGAAGTTCAGACGTTTGTGAAAGGAGTGCTGCATATTCAGCCCCCGTTTGTGCCTCCTGTGGCACCTTGGGATCTCAACGTGGTGTTGAGTTTCTTAAAATCACATTGGTTTGAGCCACTAAAAACCGTGGATCTGAAATATCTCACGTGGAAAGTGGTCATGTTATTGGCCTTGGCTTCAGCCAGGCGAGTGTCAGAATTGGCGGCTTTATCATGTAAAAGCCCTTATCTGATTTTCTATATGGATAGGGCAGAATTGAGGACTCGTCCCCAGTTTCTCCCTAAGGTGGTGGTAGATGCTAGAATCAAGTGGGCTAAGGGACCTTTTCCGTAAGGGGGAGGAGTTATGACGCAAGGGGGAGGAGCTAGGCCAGCGGGATAGTTCCTCTACTATCCACGCCACCAACTATTACCTTTAGTAATTAGGTGGTGAGCGGAGCGGAGCGAGCCACCGTGCCCGAAGCGTGGCGAGCGTACTTTTCGGGTACCCTGTTCGCCCGTAGCTCCTCCCCCTGGTGACGTAGCTCCTCCCCTCAATACGTCACAAGGTCCCTTCAGCCCCTCCGATATAGAACCAACCCTAAGGTGGTGTCAGCGTTTCACCTGAACCAGCCTATTGTGGTGCCTGCGGCTACTAGGGATTTGGAGGACTCCAAGTTGCTAGACGTTGTCAGGGCCCTGAAAATATGTTTCCAGGACGGCTGGAGTCAGAAAATCTGACTCGCTGTTTATCCTGTATGCACCCAACAAGCTGGGTGCTCCTGCTTCTAAGCAGACTATTGCTCGCTGGATTTGTAGTACAATTCAGCTTGCACATTCTGTGGCAGGCCTGCCACAGCCAAAATCTGTAAATGCCCATTCCACAAGGAAGGTGGGCTCATCTTGGGCGGCTGCCCGAGGGGTCTCGGCTTTACAACTTTGCCGAGCTGCTACTTGGTCAGGGGCAAACACGTTTGCAAAATTTTACAAATTTGATACCCTGGCTGAGGAGGACCTGGAGTTCTCTCATTCGGTGCTGCAGAGTCACCCGCACTCTCCCGCCCGTTTGTGAGCTTTGGTATAATCCCCATGGTCCTTACGGAGTTCCCAGCATCCACTAGGACGTCAGAGAAAATAAGAATTTACTCACCGGTAATTCTATTTCTCGTAGTCCGTAGTGGATGCTGGGCGCCCATCCCAAGTGCGGATTGTCTGCAATACTTGTAAATAGTTATTGTTAACTAAAGGGTTATTGTTGAGCCATCTGTTGAGAGGCTCTGTTGTTTTCATGCTGTAAAACTGGATATAGTATCACGAGTTGTACGGTGTGATGGGTGTGGCTGGTATGAGTCTTAAGGGCCCTACACACTAAAAGATTATCTGTCCAATCTGGCTGATTGGAAAGAAAATCTGGCAATGTCTGGGAGCAAATGGCAATTGACTATTTGCTCTCAAACATTGGAAAACAGACAAAAATGGACTTTAAGACAAATTGGTTAAGTTTGTTTCATTAAACCAATTTATCTGTACTGTTTCTGTCCATTTTCTTGATTTTGGTAGTAAATTGTTGATTGTCATTTGCTCCCAGCCATTGCCAGATTTTCTTTCCAATCAGACAGATTGGACAGATAATCTTTAAATGTGTAGGGCCCTTTACCCGGGATTCAAAATCCTTCCTTATTATGTCAGCTCGTCCGGGCACAGTGTCCTAACTGAGGCTTGGAGGAGGGTCATAGTGGGAGGAGCCAGTGCACACCAGGTAGTCATAATTCATTCTAGAGTGCCCAGCCTCCTTCGGAGCCCGCTATTCCCCATGGTCCTTACGGAGTTCCCAGCATCCACTACGGACTACGAGAAATAGAATTACCGGTGAGTAAATTCTTATTTTTGTCCTCTTGAAATGGACTGTCCACTGCACTTGCCCTTAGGATCCATGTATAATAGTTACTATTCTGCACAAGTTTACATTGATAGTGCGTCTTTCGGCAGTTTGAGATACTGTATGTGGAAATGTATGGTTCAACTTTCTGTGCAGATTTATTTTCTCTTAAAGCTGCAAGTAAATTAGTAAATGTGCTGAGTATATGTTGGGGCTTTCTGAATAAACAATTTATGATAAAAAATAGTTTCCACCTTCATACGTGGTATGTGCCTCCTGTTGCTGGGGTGCTGTGAAAACCTAGTACTATAGCGACAGGTGGTTGGCGCAGAGGAGCGGTAGCCTGCATGTGTTGGTGTAGCACAGGGCTGGCCAAACCAGTCCTCGAGATCTACCAACAGTTCACATTTTCCAGACCACCTAGCTGGTGCACAGGTGTAGTCATTACTAATGAAGATGTGCTGCATTCATTCCTAACTGACAATTCTACAGATCTCCAGGAGGCCTGGAAAACATGAACTGTTGGTAGATCTCGAGGACCGGTTTGGCCAGCCCTGGTGTAGCAGTACTTTGGTTCTTTCTACATGCATCCTGTATTCTCAGTACACGTGGATACTCATTGGTTAGGTAAATTAAGCCAAGATGTGCTCACCAATGTTCTAAAGGATTCTTAAGGGTAAATTTAATGGCAGAACTCCATTTATGCAAATGGGAGTTTGTACGTGGTTATAACTTGTTTATCCTTTCTTGTAGTTTTATCAGTATTCTCCAAAGTTTTACCCCTCGTTAAGATTCTTAACTATACTGGGGAGCATGTATTACAAATGCCACGCAGACGCCATCTGCTCCTTATGGTATAATCGGCTTAATTCAAGGTTGATTGCAAAACAACATTTTCCTCTAATGGGCAAAACCTTGTGCACTGCAGTTGGGGCAGATATACCGTGCAGAGAGAGTTAGCTTTGGATGGGTTATTTTGTTTCTGTGCAGGGTAAATACTGGCAGTTTTATTTTTACACTGCAATTTAGATTTCAGTTTGAACACACCCCACCCAAATCTAACACTCTCAGCACATGTTATATCTTCCCGCCCCGCACAGCACATGCCATTAGATGAAAATGTTGTTTTGCATTCAACCTTGAATTAGGCCCAATGTCTTCTATCGGATCTGTAGTAGCAGCCTTTGCATTGTTTGTGTTATTGCTACTGTGCGGAGTATGTGATGTCAAAGAATAGTCTATGGTAAGATAAGTTACACTCATGGTCAGTGTCTTTTATTGCCTCTATGTAAAAAGTGCAAAAACATATGGGCAGCATATGCTTTATAGTAACAGGACAGCTTATTTATTAAAACAGAGCAGTGATTTGGGTTTTGGCATTTGCAGCAAGTTATCTGTATATAAACTGTCCACAGAGCTGTATTCTTTACAAGACTAGTAAGAGCATCCACTGCACGTATGACAGCGTCACGTACCCAGTAAAACAAGGGTAGTGCAGTGCCTCAGTGATGTCACTTATGAAAGTGACCAATGGGATGTCTCCAGTGTGTGTAGGTGGCAGGTCACTCTGGCTTTGTAAATATCATTTATTCCCGGATACATGTAAAGAGGGTCTTGCCTCTCAAACTTTCCTCTCCGCCTTCTGTTATTTAAAAAGGTGTCTTTCACCTCTACCTCCAGCATAATGCGCGTCACACAGTGTTGTTCTTCTTCATATAAATGCCATGCACAGTGCAGAGTAAAGGACAGTCTATAGCAGGGCTGGCCAAACCAGTCCTCGAGATCTACCAACAGTTCACATTTTCCAGATCACCTAGCTGGTGCACAGGTGTAGTCATTACTAATTAAGATGTGCTGCATTCATTCCTAACTGACAATTCTACAGATCTCCAGGAGGCCTGGAAAACATGAACTGTTGATAGATTCGAGTTTATCCTGCACCAGACTGGATAAAATTGTTGGTAGATCTCGAGGACCAGTTTGGCCAGCTCTGGTCTATAGGTTTGCTCCCTGGTGCTGGACAAAATACCTCACATCTAGCAGGCTGCTTTCTGCATATTACTGTGAATGCCACCAATCTGTTGTGAGGATTATAAGGACAGCAAGCAGCTTGCTGCGCTGTTCCGTCACAGTGATTGTGCAGCCTGTGTGATTGAATACAAGCACAGGCTGCTTGATATACATGGCTCGTAATTTTCTTTACCTCCTTTTAAAAACAGTTGTGGTTCTGAGCTTTGGTTCTAGAACATGAAAACTGTAGAAAGAGAATATCTGAGGCCAGTGTCCATTTGACTTGAAATCCTGTCATTCTTATCTATTATAGCCTTAGCCTATACATGTTTATGCAAAATAAATTGTGGATGAATACTAAACATATTACTCATCTCTGTACATGGAAAGGATTGTAACAAACTAATTACATACAATTTATGTGATCTAGGAAAGGTAAAGATGGCTATTCCCAACTGAGCTTACATTGTGAGGTGTGGGGATTACTTAATACGTAAAGTAGTGGAATGGGAATTGTAGATGCTGGTGTGGAAAGTGCTTGTGGCTAATATAAGACTGCGTCATTATCAGCCATCGGTAATAAAACCCTCAATAGTGACTGGCTGCTGGTGGTACTACACTATTGGAGCCAAGTAACATGAACCAGTAACTGTAGAAATATTAAGGGATGCACGTGACAAGCAATGAAGTTCCACTGTCCCGTGACATTAACACATACTTGCCTACCTGACCCTCTTCATGAGGGAGAAAATGCTCTGTTCCTGGACTTTCCTGGTAATGTGTGATTGCCATCACCTGTGGTGAAACACCTTTCTTATTAATTAACTAGCTCACCACAGGTAATGCCAATCATACATTACCAGGAAAGTCCAGGAACAGAGCATTTTCTCCCTCATGGAGAGGGTCAGATAGGCAAGTATGCATTAACATTATTATTATTATCCTTTATATGGGCCACAAGGGCTCCGCAGCGCCCAATTACAGAGTACATAAATAATCAAAACGGGAAAACAGCAACTTACAGTTGACAACAATATAGGACAAGTACAGGGTAAATAAACATAGCTACGTCAGCTGCTGGATTTGGTGCAGTTGAAGATTATTCAAGTAAGAGAAGGATAAGCACATGAGGGAAGAGGGCCCTACTCGTGAGAGCTTACATTCTAAAGGGGAGGGGTAGACAGACAGGGGAGACAGACTGGGTACATAGAGATCGTGGAACATATTTTTGTGTTTGTTTCGGCAGCCTTTTTCTGTACACTGCCACCACTAGCCTACATAGTTCACAGAGAGCCATATTTAAGGATGGCTCTCTGGACATAAGCTGCTGTACCCTGTGAATCTTGTTCCTGCACAAGTCATGTCAGCCTCCTTTCATTAACAGAAATATTATCAGCTGCATGTTTCTGTGGTGACCCATTCTGGTTACACCCATCACTGCCAAGTGTGATAACCCCAAGCAATGTTGCACTTTCTGATACTCCTGCTGCCCACTATATATTTTCAAGGTATTCTCAGGAGTAATTTGTACCACCTAAGGGGTATATTCAATTAGGGTCAGATCCATTCCGACATGCCTATGTCGGAATGGATCCGACAAGGGCTATTCAAAGCCCATCTCAATTCGACTTTAAAAAAGTCGAATTAAGATGAGAGGGGGGAGAGCCACGGGGAGACGGGGGACAACCGCGGCCAGCAACGCTGCAGGAGGATGTGTAATAGCCGCCAGACCTCACGGCAGCGTCCACCCGGCTCCAGCAAGCGGGACCTCACTTGCTGGAGCCGGGCGTACGCTGCCGTGAGCAGCGGCTATTACACATCCTCCTGCAGCGCTGTGCTGTAGCGCTGCTGTCCCCTGTCTCCCCGCTGCTCTCCTCCCTCTCCTCCTCCTTTCAGGTCCCCCATCTCAGTTCGACTTTTTTTTAAAGTCTAACTGACATGGTTCAGAAACAGGGCCAAAACCTGTCTGATTTGGCCCCGTTTCCCGCAGAAATACTCGAATCGGCAGCTATACCGCCAGTTCACGTACTATTCGACAAGTCGAATCCCCCGAATTGTCAAATAAAAATACTCGGGACTGAATAGGTCGGGACCCCTTCCGACCTGAAAAAGTCGAAAACTGCCGTCTCTTCGACAAGACGGCAGTTTCGACCCTAATTGAATATACCCCAAATCTGTTGTGTTAGTCAGTCAACACACGAGCTTCTGCTTTAAGATCTGGGGAATGTGCTATTAGGGCTCCATGAAGACTGGGTTTGAGGAACACTGCTCTAAGGGGGTGATTAAATTATTTGAGAGAATAAGCTCCCATCTAAAGTGATGGAAAGCTAATTAACTTGTTTACACAGCCAGCCCCAAACTGATCGCAACAGCCGCATTCTCACGCCCTAATGCATGCGATTAGCAGAGTGAAACAGCTTTTCCTGCGCTAAGGGCTGGTACTGCAGTTAGGGTGCTCCCGGCACTTGCTACCAGCACTGAAGTCCTCTTTATGTGGATATCCTCCTGAGGTGCGGGCAGAAATCCGCAATAAGTGCAGCATTGGGACTGGTCGCCCAAAACAATTGAATTCAGGAGCCAATTAAAACAATTGAATTGCTCCCTATGAGTTGTTAGCATTGAGCAATTACAGATGGGTCCACATTTATCTTGACCTTTAATATGATTAACTGAGACTGGCCAGTCGGACTTTATCCCCTGCTGTAATGACTTAATCCCTTGCTGTATTGTTCTCTGTATTGTATTGCAGCTGAGAACAATAGATTAAGGGTTTATGCTAATAAATCATGTTGTGCCTAGGCGCAGAAAACTAGTCAAGATAACCGTGGACCCATCTGTACATGGAGGTAGCAGGTGTACTGGAATCCCTTACCCACTGTTGCCAAAAATCATACATTTATAGGCATTAAGGTTAGTAATAGGATGAAAATGGAACCTGTTGTTCCAGTGACCCCAGTACCTCCCAGTGCTGATGCTGTTTGGGTGCTGCCTGCTCTATGTACCCATATTCATTGCAAGTAAACAAAAACCCCGGGACAGGCAACTGCTGGTTACTTTTGCATGTCAAATATGATTGATTATGAGATGCTTTGTCATTGTGAGTAATACTCCTTTTCCGCCAGATTACCAGATCCAACCTGTCTTGGAGCCAGGTCACACCCCATTCACACTACCGTCTGGACCCGGCATATTGGCTGGGAGACCCTTTTCAGACTGCACCAATGTGCAGTCTTTCTGCTCTTCCGGTGCTTGGCGAGTATATACTCCCTCAATACATTTAGTGTGATCAGGTTCGCTCCTTTTACATGGCAGACCCGGATTATTTTTCATGGACCCTTTTACACCAAGCCGTGACCCCGGTAGACACCGTAATAACCCGGGTTATTGCAACCGTGTAAAAGGGGTTTTAGTAACCAGCTTAATAAACTCTGCTTTCAGTGGTTGAATCTTTTTGTATACACAATAATATTTCAGTGATCTGATTTGTGTGTACATATGCAGGTATTATTGATGGGTATAAATAAAGAGCTTTTAAAAATAAAAACAACTCTCTGATTTGGAAATACCAGTATATTGGTTTTCTTTGTAGAATGTTTATACAGGTTGAGTCTCCCTTATCCAAAATGCTTGGGACCAGAGGTATTTTGGATATGGGATTTTTCCGTATTTTGGAATAATTGCCTACCATAATAAGATATCATGGTGATGGGACCTAAATCTAAGCACAGAATGCATTTATGTTTCATATACACCTTATACACACAGCCTGAAGGTAATTTTAGCCAATATTTTTTATAACTTTGTGCATTAAACAAAGTGTGTGTACATTCACACAATTCATTTATGTTTCATATACACCTTATACACACAGCCTGAAGGACATTTAATACAATATTTTTAATAACTGTGTGTATTAAACAAAGTTTGTGTACATTGAGCCATCAAAAAACAAAGGTTTCACTATCTCACTCTCACTCAAAAAAGTCCGTATTTCGGAATATTCCGTATTTCGGAATATTTGGATATGGGATACTCAACCTGTATAATATTTCTTACCTGATAAGATTTCTGCCTCAGGGCAAATACCCATCTTCGAAGTTGAGCAAACCTTCTGTTATTCTGTAAACGATCAATATTTACCCTGCTCATTCATATGAAGAAATGATTTGTGCCCAGAAGTACCGGGTTTAGGTGCGCAAAGCTGCTAAACCCGTCTGATGTCCTGGTTAGGGAGTTCAAACTCCCATTTGAGCGCTCAAACCATGGAGTTATTGCACATTTCAGTTTGCCACCTCAGAAGGCAGCGAGCTGAAATGTGTCCCTCTGCAGCTATTAAATTGGTCTATCTGGCGCCATCTTGTGGCAACCGCCGCAAATAACAATCCCCCCCCCCCCCCCCAATGCGTTAATATTGCAAGAGCTGCACTAAATTCCTTTTGATAACTAGTATGAGTGTAATAAGGTGTATACAGTTTGCTGGGTTTTTACTGCTTCTGGCTGAGTGCCATACATTTGATTCACAGGTTTGTGAATTCTGTTTGTTCCTAATGCACTTGGATGTGTAATTGTCCTGCAAGATGTCTAGGCATGGTATGTGCTAGTTTTGCAGACCAATAGCATACATTGGGCGTGATGTAATACCATCCTTGTGTGCCGGAGGTTCGGGATTCCTGCTGAAATCTGACTTTTTTATTTTTAAAGTAAAGTGGTTTTGCCTTGTAAATCACTGGCGCTTTAAAAAAAACAAAAACGTCCTAGTTTATCCGGAATCCCGCACCTCTTGCAAACTCGGATGGCATTACACCCCCCTCCCCCCCCCCCCCCCCCCCCTCCCCCTCCCCCAAAATCTCTTTGTTTGTTACATGGAATCAGGAAACAAAGTTTAAATAAACTTTGTTGTGGCTTTACATATACGTGAAATCTGAATAGATCAAGTACAAATGACAAAACATCTTTTATGTGTGCCTGTTTGAAGGTGGCCGTCTTCTGGACAGCTCCGTATAATGGCAATTGTATAATTACATTTGCCTTTCCCACCTGAGAGAAGTGTCGCAGGTTTCTCAGCTGACACCAGCAGCTAATTTGATTAATGTCTAAATATAGAAAGTAGAAGATAGGGACTGAGCAAGTATTGTTTAATAGGTTTGATCAGAAAAAGTGTTTTTAGTAGCTGTATATTGAAGTGAGGCTTTTACTCTGCTCTGCTAATGTTTCTCCGCCTAATGTTCAGACATGGCTTTTATATTTTCTCAATTACTATGTAGCTGCACCTCTAGAGCTCATTACAAGATCAGAACTTCTACTCATCCCTGAATAGACTGGGATGCATCATGAGGTCTAAATCCTGTAATCTTGTTATCTAACATTACAGGTATGTTAATTTCCAGAGAACAAGCTCTGAACCGCCACACGCCTGTCCCTACTCTATAATGGGGTAGCTGTTGCCTTCATGTCATGATTGCATACTGTCTGTATAATGTACAGTGCCTTGCTAAAGTATTCACCCCCCTTTGCATTTTTCATGTTTTGTTGCCTCAAAACCTGGAATTAAAATGGATTGTTTGAAGGTTTGCATCATTTAATTCACAGAACATGGCTACAACTTTGAAGATGTGTTTTTTTAATTTATTTATTTTATTGTGAAGCAAACAACGAATAGGACAAAATAACCGTAAACTTCAGGTGCATAGATATTCTCCTCCCTGTAGTCAGTACTTTGTAGAGCCGCCTTTTGTGGCAATTCAGTTCACTAATTATGTGACTTCTGAGGGTAATTGGTTGCACAAGAACTTTTGAGGCGCTTCATAGCAAAGGGGGTGAATACATATGCACATGCCAATTTCCAAATTTTTATTTATAAAAATTTTTTATATAATTTTTTTTTTTCTCATTTCACTTCACCAACTTAGATTATTTTGTGCATATCCATCACACAAAATTCGGATTTAAATTTTTTTTTTTATTACAGGTTGTAATGTAACAAAATAGGTTAAAAAAAAAAGCCAAGGGGGAGTGAATACGCAAGGCACTGTACTCTGTAATCTTTCTGTAACTTTGTCTTGTAACAAAAATGGCTTTTATCTCTTTAAAAATGCACAAATAATTGTTGTGTAGTGCACATACCATAGCAGGTAAAATTACTGTATTATACTATTTTTGTTATACCTGGGGAGGCCAGAGTATATTTTATACAACTGGAATTGACGCTGTAGTGACATTGCATGAAGTTCCTCATTATTGCTAGTTTCTCTATCGTCCTAGTGGATGCTGGGGTTCCTGAAAGGACCATGGGGAATAGCGGCTCCGCAGGAGACAGGGCACAAAAAGTAAAGCTTTAGGATCAGGTGGTGTGCACTGGCTCCTCCCCCTATGACCCTCCTCCAAGCCAGTTAGATTTTTGTGCCCGGCCGAGAAGGGTGCAATCTAGGTGGCTCTCCTAAAGAGCTGCTTAGGAAAGTTTAGCTTAGGTTTTTTATTTTACAGTGAGTCCTGCTGGCAACAGGATCACTGCAACGAGGGACTTAGGGGAGAAGAAGTGAACTCACCTGCGTGCAGGATGGATTGGCTTCTTGGCTACTGGACATCAGCTCCAGAGGGACGATCACAGGTACAGCCTGGATGGTCACCGGAGCCTTGCCGCCGGCCCCCTTGCAGATGCTGAAGTAAGAAGAGGTCCAGAATCGGCGGCAGAAGACTCCTCAGTCTTCTAAAGGTAGCGCACAGCACTGCAGCTGTGCGCCATTTTCCTCTCAGCACACTTCACACGGCAGTCACTGAGGGTGCAGGGCGCTGGGAGGGGGGCGCCCTGGGAGGCAAATGAATACCTATTTTGGCTAAAAATACCTCACATATAGCCTCCGGAGGCTATATGGAGATATTTAACCCCTGCCAGAATCCGTTAAGAGCGGGAGACGAGGCCGCCGAAAAAGGGGCGGGGCCTATCTCCTCAGCACACAGCGCCATTTTCCCTCACAGAAAGGCTGGAGGGAAGGCTCCCAGGCTCTCCCCTGCACTGCACTACAGAAACAGGGTTAAAACAGAGAGGGGGGGCACTAATTTGGCGATATGCTTATATATATATTAAGATGCTATAAGGGAAAACACTTATATAAGGTTGTCCCTATATAATTATAGCGTTTTTGGTGTGTGCTGGCAAACTCTCCCTCTGTCTCTCCAAAGGGCTAGTGGGTCCTGTCCTCTATCAGAGCATTCCCTGTGTGTGTGCTGTGTGTCGGTACGTGTGTGTCGACAGGTAGGAGGACGATGTTGGTGAGGAGGCGGAGCAATTGCCTGTAATGGTGATGTCACTCTCTAGGGAGTCGACACCGGAATGGATGGCTTATTTAGGAAATTACGTGATAATGTCAACACGCTGCAAGGTCGGTTGACGACATGAGACGGCCGACAAACAATTAGTACGGTCCAGACGTCTCAAAAACACCGTCAAGGGTTTTAAAACGCCCGTTTACTTTAGTCGGTCGACACAGACACAGACAGGGACACTGAATCCAGTGTCGACGGTGAATAAACAAACGTATTCCTTATTAGGGCCACACGTTAAAGGCAATGAAGGAGGTGTTACGTATTTCTGATACTACAAGTACCACAAAAGAGGGTATTATGTGGGATGTGAAAAAACTACCATAGTTTTTCCTGAATCAGATAAATTAAATAAAGTGTGTGATGATGCGTGGGTTCCCCCCGATAGAAAATTATGGGCGGTATACCCTTTCCCGCCAGAAGTTAGGGCGCGTTGGGAAACACCCTTTAAGGTGGATAAGGCGCTCACACGCTTATCAAAACAAGTGGCGGTACCGTCTATAGATAGGGCCGTCCTCAAGGACCAGCTGACAAGGCTGGAAAATATAATAAAAAGTATATACACACATACTGGTGTTATACTGCGGCCAGCGATCGCCTCAGCCTGGATGTGCAGAGCTAGGGTGGCTTGGTCGGATTCCCTGACTAAAAATATTGATACCCTTGACAGGGACAGTATTTTATTGACTATAGAGCATTTCTATATATGCGAGATGCACAGAGGGATATTTGCACTCTGGCATCATGAATAAACGCGATGTCCATAACTGCCAGAAGATGTTATGGACACGACAGTGGTCAGGTGATGCAGATTCCAAACGGCACAGTATGGCCGTATACAGGAAGAGGACTTGTTTGGGGTCGGTCCATCGGACCTGGTGGTCACGGCAACTGCTGGAAAATCCACCGTTTTTTACCCTAAGTCACATCTCTGCAGAAAAAGACACCGTCTTTTCAGCCTCAGTCCTCTCGTCCCTATAAGATCATATCTGCCCAGGGATAGAGGAAAGGGAAGAAGACTGCAGCAGGCAGCCCATTCCCAGGAACAGAAGCGTTCCACCGTGTCTGACAAGTTCTCAGCATAGCGCTGAGACCGTACAGGACCCCTGGATCCTACAAGTAGTATCCCGGGGGTACAGATGGGAATGTCGAGACGTTTCCCCTTCGCAGGCTCCTGAAGTCTGCTTTACCAAGTCTCCCTCCGACAAGGAGGTAGTATGGGAAAAAATTCACAAGCTGTATTCCCAGCAGGTGATAATTAAATTACCCCTCCTACTACAGAAAAGGGGTATTATTCCACACTATATTGTGGTACTGAAGCCAGAAGGCTAGGTGAGACTTATTCTAAAAATTTTTTTTTGAACACTTACAAAGGTTCAAATTAAGATGAAGTCACTCAGAGCAGTGATAACGAACCAGGAATAAGGGGACTATATAGTGTCCCGGGACATCAGGGATGCTTACCTCTATGTCCCAAATTTGCCCTTCTCACTAAGGGTACCTCAGGTTCGTGGTGCAGAACTGTCACTATCAGTTTCAGACGCTGCCGTTTGGATTGTCCACGGCACCCTGGGGTCTTTACCAAGGTAATGGCCGAATTGATGATTCTTCTTCGAAGAAAAGGCGTCTTAATTATCCCTTACTTGGACGATCTCCTGATAGGGGCATAGTCCAGGGAACAGTTGGAGGTCGGAGTAGCACTATCTCGGATACTGCTACAATCAGCACGGGTGGATTCTAAATATTCCAAAATCGCAGCTGATCCCGACGACACGTCTGCTGTGCCTAGGGATGATTCTGGACACAGTCCAGAAAAAGGTGTTTCTCCCGGAAGAGAAAGCCAGGGAGTTATCCGAGCAAGTCAGGAACCTCCTAAAAACAGTGCATCATTGCACAAGGGTCCTGGTAAAAATGGTGGCTTCCTACGAAGCAATTCCATTCGGCAGATTTCACGTAAGAACTTTTCAGTGGGATCTGCTGGACAAATGGTCCGGATCGCATCTTCAGATGCATCAGCGGATAACCCAATATCCAAGGACAAGGGTGTCTCTCCTGTGGTGGTTATAGAGTGCTCATCTTCTAGAGGGCAGCAGATTCGGCATTCAGGATTGGATGCTGGTAACCACGGAGCCCAGCCTGAGAGGCTGGGGAGCAGTCACACAAGGAAAAAATTTCCAGGGAGTGTGATCAAGTATGGAGACTTTTCTCCACATAAATATACTGGAGCTAAGGGTAAATTTATAATGCTCTAAGCTTAGCAAGACCTCTGCTTCAAGGTCAGCCGGTATTGATCCAGTGGGAAAAACATCACGGCAGTCGCCCACGTAAACAGACAGGGCGACACAAGAAGCAGGAGGGCAATGGCAGAAACTGCAAGGACTTTTCGCTGGGCGGAAAATCATGTGATAACACTGTCAGCAGTTTTTCATCCCGGGAATGGAAACTGGGAAGCAGACTTCCTCAGCACGACCTCCACCCGGGAGAGTGGAAACTTCATTGAGAAGTTTTTTCCACATGATTGTAAACCGTTGGGAAATACCAAAGGTGGACATGATGGCGTCCCGTCTGAACAAAAAACGGGACAGGTATTGCGCCAGGTCAAGAGACCCTCAGGCAATAGATGTGGACGTTCTGGTAACACCGTGGGTGTACCAGTCGGTGTATGTGTTCCCTCCTCTGCTTCTCATACCTAAGGTGCTGAGAATTATAAGACGTAGAGGAGTAAGAACTATACTCATGGCTCCGGATTGGCCAAGAAGGACTTGGTACCCGGAACTTCAAGAGATGCTTACAGAGGTCTTATGGCCTCTGCCGCTAAGAAGGGACTTGCTTCAGCAAGTACCATGTCTGTTCCAAGACTTACCGCAGCTGCGTTTGTCGGCATGGCGATGGAAAGCCGGATCCTAAGGGAAAAAAGGCATTCCGGAAGAGGTCATTCCTACCCTGGTCAAAGCCAGAAAGGAGGTGACCGCACAACATTATCACCACGTGTGGCGAAAATATGTTGCGTGGTGTGAGGCCAGGAAGGCCCCACAAAGAAATTTCAACTCGGTCGTTTCCTGCATTTCCTGCAAACAGGAGTGTCTATGGGCCTCAAATTGGGGTCCATTAAGGTTCAAATTCGGCCCTGTAAATTTTCTTCCAGAAAGAATTGGCTTCAGTTCCTGAAGTCCAGAAGTTTGTCAAGGGAGTATTGCATATACAAACCCCTTTTTTGTGCCTCCAGTGGCACTGTGGGATCTCAACGTAGTTCTGGGATTCCTCAAATCACATTGGTTTAAAACCAGTCAAATATGTGGATTTGAAGCATCTCACATAAAAAGTGACCATGCTCTTGGCCCTGGCCTGGACCAGGCGAGTGTCAAATTGGTGGTTTTTTCTCAAAAAAGCCCATATCTGTTTGTCCATTCGGACAGGGCAGAGCTGCGGACTCGTCCCCAGTTCTCTCCCTAAGGTGGTGTCAGTGTTTCACCTGAACCAGCTTATTGTGGTGCCTTGCACCTACTAGGGACTTGGAGGACTCCAAGTTGCTAGGAGTTGTCAGGGCCCTGAAAATATGTTCCAGGACAGCTGGAGTCAGAAAATCTGACTCGCTGTTTATACTGTATGCACCCAACAAGTTGGGTGCGCCTGCTTCTAAGCAGGCGATTGCTCGTTGGATTTGTAACACAATTCAACTTGCACATTCTGAGGCAGGCCTGCCACAGTCTAAATCGGTTAAGGCCCATTCCACAAGGAAGGTGGGCTCATCTTGGGCGGCTGCCCGAGAGGTCTCGGCATTACAACTCTGCCGAGCAGCTACGTGGTCAGGGGAGAACACGTTTGTAAAATTCTACAAATTTGATATCCTGGCAAAAGAGGACCTGGAGTTCTCTCATTCGGTGCTGCAGAGTCATCTGCACTCTCCCGCCCGTTTGGGAGCTTTGGTATAATCCCCATGGTCCTTTCAGGAACCCCAGCATCCACTAGGACGATAGAGAAAATAAGAATTTACTTACCGATAATTCTATTTCTCGGAGTCCGTAGTGGATGCTGGGCGCCCATCCCAAGTGCGGATTATCTGCACTACTTGTACATAGTTACAAAAATCGGGTTATTATTGTTGTGAGCCATCTTTTCAGAGGCTCCGCTGTTATCATACTGTTAACTGGGTTTAGATCACAAGTTGTACGGTGTGATTGGTGTGGCTGGTATGAGTCTTACCCGGGATTCAAAATTCCTCCCTTATTGTGTACGCTCGTCCGGGCACAGTACCTAACTGGCTTGGAGGAGGGTCATAGGGGGAGGAGCCAGTGCACACCACCTGATCCTAAAGCTTTACTTTTTGTGCCCTGTCTCCTGCGGAGCCGCTATTCCCCATGGTCCTTTCAGGAACCCCAGCATCCACTACGGACTCCGAGAAATAGAATTATCGGTAAGTAAATTCTTATTATAATTATAGCGTTTTGGTGTGTGCTGGCAAACTCTCCCTCTGTCTCTCCAAAGGGCTAGTGGGTCCTGTCCTCTATCAGAGCATTCCCTGTGTGTGTGCTGTGTGTCGGTACGTGTGTGTCGACAGGTAGGAGGACGATGTTGGTGAGGAGGCGGAGCAATTGCCTGTAATGGTGATGTCACTCTCTAGGGAGTCGACACCGGAATGGATGGCTTATTTAGGAAATTACGTGATAATGTCAACACGCTGCAAGGTCGGTTGACGACATGAGACGGCCGACAAACAATTAGTACGGTCCAGACGTCTCAAAAACACCGTCAAGGGTTTTAAAACGCCCGTTTACTTTAGTCGGTCGACACAGACACAGACAGGGACACTGAATCCAGTGTCGACGGTGAATAAACAAACGTATTCCTTATTAGGGCCACACGTTAAAGGCAATGAAGGAGGTGTTACGTATTTCTGATACTACAAGTACCACAAAAGAGGGTATTATGTGGGATGTGAAAAAACTACCATAGTTTTTCCTGAATCAGATAAATTAAATAAAGTGTGTGATGATGCGTGGGTTCCCCCCGATAGAAAATTATGGGCGGTATACCCTTTCCCGCCAGAAGTTAGGGCGCGTTGGGAAACACCCTTTAAGGTGGATAAGGCGCTCACACGCTTATCAAAACAAGTGGCGGTACCGTCTATAGATAGGGCCGTCCTCAAGGACCAGCTGACAAGGCTGGAAAATATAATAAAAAGTATATACACACATACTGGTGTTATACTGCGGCCAGCGATCGCCTCAGCCTGGATGTGCAGAGCTAGGGTGGCTTGGTCGGATTCCCTGACTAAAAATATTGATACCCTTGACAGGGACAGTATTTTATTGACTATAGAGCATTTCTATATATGCGAGATGCACAGAGGGATATTTGCACTCTGGCATCATGAATAAACGCGATGTCCATAACTGCCAGAAGATGTTATGGACACGACAGTGGTCAGGTGATGCAGATTCCAAACGGCACAGTATGGCCGTATACAGGAAGAGGACTTGTTTGGGGTCGGTCCATCGGACCTGGTGGTCACGGCAACTGCTGGAAAATCCACCGTTTTTTACCCTAAGTCACATCTTTGCAGAAAAAGACACCGTCTTTTCAGCCTCAGTCCTCTCGTCCCTATAAGATCATATCTGCCCAGGGATAGAGGAAAGGGAAGAAGACTGCAGCAGGCAGCCCATTCCCAGGAACAGAAGCGTTCCACCGCGTCTGACAAGTTCTCAGCATGGCGCTGAGACCGTACAGGACCCCTGGATCCTACAAGTAATATCCCGGGGGTACAGATGGGAATGTCGAGACGTTTCCCCTTCGCAGGCTCCTGAAGTCTGCTTTACCAAGTCTCCCTCCGACAAGGAGGTAGTATGGGAAAAAATTCACAAGCTGTATTCCCAGCAGGTGATAATTAAATTACCCCTCCTACTACAGAAAAGGGGTATTATTCCACACTATATTGTGGTACTGAAGCCAGAAGGCTAGGTGAGACTTATTCTAAAAATTTTTTTTTGAACACTTACAAAGGTTCAAATTAAGATGAAGTCACTCAGAGCAGTGATAACGAACCAGGAATAAGGGGACTATATAGTGTCCCGGGACATCAGGGATGCTTACCTCTATGTCCCAAAATTTGCCCTTCTCACTAAGGGTACCTCAGGTTCGTGGTGCAGAACTGTCACTATCAGTTTCAGACGCTGCCGTTTGGATTGTCCACGGCACCCTGGGGTCTTTACCAAGGTAATGGCCGAATTGATGATTCTTCTTCGAAGAAAAGGCGTCTTAATTATCCCTTACTTGGACGATCTCCTGATAGGGGCATAGTCCAGGGAACAGTTGGAGGTCGGAGTAGCACTATCTCGGATACTGCTACAATCAGCACGGGTGGATTCTAAATATTCCAAAATCGCAGCTGATCCCGACGACACGTCTGCTGTGCCTAGGGATGATTCTGGACACAGTCCAGAAAAAGGTGTTTCTCCCGGAAGAGAAAGCCAGGGAGTTATCCGAGCAAGTCAGGAACCTCCTAAAAACAGTGCATCATTGCACAAGGGTCCTGGTAAAAATGGTGGCTTCCTACGAAGCAATTCCATTCGGCAGATTTCACGTAAGAACTTTTCAGTGGGATCTGCTGGACAAATGGTCCGGATCGCATCTTCAGATGCATCAGCGGATAACCCAATATCCAAGGGTGTCTCTCCTGTGGTGGTTATAGAGTGCTCATCTTCTAGAGGGCAGCAGATTCGGCATTCAGGATTGGATGCTGGTAACCACGGAGCCCAGCCTGAGAGGCTGGGGAGCAGTCACACAAGGAAAAAATTTCCAGGGAGTGTGATCAAGTATGGAGACTTTTCTCCACATAAATATACTGGAGCTAAGGGTAAATTTATAATGCTCTAAGCTTAGCAAGACCTCTGCTTCAAGGTCAGCCGGTATTGATCCAGTGGGAAAAACATCACGGCAGTCGCCCACGTAAACAGACAGGGCGACACAAGAAGCAGGAGGGCAATGGCAGAAACTGCAAGGACTTTTCGCTGGGCGGAAAATCATGTGATAACACTGTCAGCAGTTTTTCATCCCGGGAATGGAAACTGGGAAGCAGACTTCCTCAGCACGACCTCCACCCGGGAGAGTGGAAACTTCATTGAGAAGTTTTTTCCACATGATTGTAAACCGTTGGGAAATACCAAAGGTGGACATGATGGCGTCCCGTCTGAACAAAAAACGGGACAGGTATTGCGCCAGGTCAAGAGACCCTCAGGCAATAGATGTGGACGTTCTGGTAACACCGTGGGTGTACCAGTCGGTGTATGTGTTCCCTCCTCTGCTTCTCATACCTAAGGTGCTGAGAATTATAAGACGTAGAGGAGTAAGAACTATACTCATGGCTCCGGATTGGCCAAGAAGGACTTGGTACCCGGAACTTCAAGAGATGCTTACAGAGGTCTTATGGCCTCTGCCGCTAAGAAGGGACTTGCTTCAGCAAGTACCATGTCTGTTCCAAGACTTACCGCAGCTGCGTTTGTCGGCATGGCGATGGAAAGCCGGATCCTAAGGGAAAAAAGGCATTCCGGAAGAGGTCATTCCTACCCTGGTCAAAGCCAGAAAGGAGGTGACCGCACAACATTATCACCACGTGTGGCGAAAATATGTTGCGTGGTGTGAGGCCAGGAAGGCCCACAAAGAAATTTCAACTCGGTCGTTTCCTGCATTTCCTGAAAACAGGAGTGTCTATGGGCCTCAAATTGGGGTCCATTAAGGTTCAAATTCGGCCCTGTAAATTTTCTTCCAGAAAGAATTGGCTTCAGTTCCTGAAGTCCAGAAGTTTGTCAAGGGAGTATTGCATATACAAACCCCTTTTTTGTGCCTCCAGTGGCACTGTGGGATCTCAACGTAGTTCTGGGATTCCTCAAATCACATTGGTTTAAAACCAGTCAAATATGTGGATTTGAAGCATCTCACATAAAAAGTGACCATGCTCTTGGCCCTGGCCTGGACCAGGCGAGTGTCAAATTGGTGGTTTTTTCTCAAAAAAGCCCATATCTGTTTGTCCATTCGGACAGGGCAGAGCTGCGGACTCGTCCCCAGTTCTCTCCCTAAGGTGGTGTCAGTGTTTCACCTGAACCAGCTTATTGTGGTGCCTTGCACCTACTAGGGACTTGGAGGACTCCAAGTTGCTAGGAGTTGTCAGGGCCCTGAAAATATGTTCCAGGACAGCTGGAGTCAGAAAATCTGACTCGCTGTTTATACTGTATACACCCAACAAGTTGGGTGCGCCTGCTTCTAAGCAGGCGATTGCTCGTTGGATTTGTAACACAATTCAACTTGCACATTCTGAGGCAGGCCTGCCACAGTCTAAATCGGTTAAGGCCCATTCCACAAGGAAGGTGGGCTCATCTTGGGCGGCTGCCCGAGAGGTCTCGGCATTACAACTCTGCCGAGCAGCTGCGTGGTCAGGGGAGAACACGTTTGTAAAATTCTACAAATTTGATATCCTGGCAAAAGAGGACCTGGAGTTCTCTCATTCGGTGCTGCAGAGTCATCCGCACTCTCCCGCCCGTTTGGGAGCTTTGGTATAATCCCCATGGTCCTTTCAGGAACCCCAGCATCCACTAGGACGATAGAGAAAATAAGAATTTACTTACCGATAATTCTATTTCTCGGAGTCCGTAGTGGATGCTGGGCGCCCATCCCAAGTGCGGATTATCTGCAATACTTGTACATAGTTACAAAAATCGGGTTATTATTGTTGTGAGCCATCTTTTCGGAGGCTCCGCTGTTATCATACTGTTAACTGGGTTTAGATCACAAGTTGTACGGTGTGATTGGTGTGGCTGGTATGAGTCTTACCCGGGATTCAAAATTCCTCCCTTATTGTGTACGCTCGTCCGGGCACAGTACCTAACTGGCTTGGAGGAGGGTCATAGGGGGAGGAGCCAGTGCACACCACCTGATCCTAAAGCTTTACTTTTTGTGCCCTGTCTCCTGCGGAGCCGCTATTCCCCATGGTCCTGCTTGTTTTCAAGATATCATATATGTTAGCTTGCTACAAAACTGTCCTCCTGTTTTAGTAGTGACCCCTAGAAAATAGGATTTTAATTACCTACCGGTAAATCCTTTTCTCGTACATCCGTAAAAGGATTTACCGGTAGGTAATTAAAATCCTATTTCTCTGACGTCCTAGTGGATGCTGGGGACTCCGTAAGGACCATGGGGAATAGACGGCTCCGCAGGAGACTGGGCACATCTAAAGAAAGATTTAGGTCTATCTGGTGTGCACTGGCTCCTCCCCCTATGACCCTCCTCCAAGCCTCAGTTAGATTTCTGTGCCCGGCCGAGCTGGATGCACACTAGGGGCTCTCCTGAGCTCCTAGAAAGAAAGTATAGTTTAGGTTTTTTATTTTACAGTGAGACCTGCTGGCAACAGGCTCACTGCAGCGAGGGACTAAGGGGAGAAGAAGCGAACCTACCTAAGTGGTGGTAGCTTGGGCTTCTTAGGCTACTGGACACCATTAGCTCCAGAGGGATCGCACACAGGACCCGACCTCGTCGTCCGTTCCCGGAGCCGCGCCGCCGTCCCCCTTACAGAGCCAGAAGCAAGAAGGTCCGGAAAATCGGCGGCTGAAGACTTCTGTCTTCTCCAAGGTAGCGCATAGCACTGCAGCTGTGCGCCATTGCTCCTCATGCACACCTCACACTCCGGTCACTGAGGGTGCAGGGCGCTTGGGGGGGGCGCCCTGAGCAGCAATAAAAACACCTTGGCTGGCAAAAATATCACAATATATAGCCCCAGAGGCTATATATGTGGTAAATACCCCTGCCAGAATCCAGAAAAAAGCGGGAGAATAGGCCGCGGAAAAGGGGCGGAGCTATCTCCCTCAGACACACTGGCGCCATTTTCTCTTCACAGTGCAGCTGGAAGAAAGCTCCCCAGGCTCTCCCCTGTAGTTTTCAGGCTCAAAGGGTTAAAAAGAGAGGGGGGGCACTAAATTTAGGCGCAATATTGTATATACAAGCAGCTATGGGGGAAAATTCACTCAGTTATAGTGTTAATCCCCACATTATATAGCGCTCTGGTGTGTGCTGGCATACTCTCTCTCTGTCTCCCCAAAGGGCTTTGTGGGTCCTGTCCTCAGTCAGAGCATTCCCTGTGTGTGTGCGGTGTGTCGGTACAGCTGTGTCGACATGTTTGAGGAGGAGGCTTATATAGTGACGGAGCAGATGCCGATAAATGTGATGTCGCCCCCTGTGGGGCCGACACCAGAGTGGATGGTTAGGTAAAAGGTATTAACCGACAGTGTCAACTCCTTACATAAAAGGGTGGATGACGTAACAGCTGTGGGACAGCCGGCTTCTCAGCCCGTGCCTGCCCAGGCGTCTCAAAAGCCATCAGGGGCTCAAAAACGCCCGCTCATTCAGATGGCAGACACAGATGTCGACACGGAGTCTGACTCCAGTGTCGACAAGGTTGAGACATATACACAATCCACTAGGAACATCCGTGACTTGATCCCGGCAATAAAAAATGTGTTACACATTTCTGACATTAACCTCTAAAAATGGGTTTTTATGTTTGGGGAGAAAAAGCAGGCAGTGTTTTGTTCCCCCATCAGATGAATGAATGAAGTGTGTGAAAAGCGTGGGTTCCCCCTGATAAGAAACTGGTAATTTCTAAAAAGTTACTGATGGCGTACCTTTTCCCGCCCGAGGATAAGTTACGCTGGGAGATATCCCCTAGGGTGGATAAGGCGCTCACATGGTTGTCAAAATAGGTGGCACTGCCGTTTTAGGAACGGCCACTTTGAAGGTACCTGTTGATAAAAAGCAGGAGGCTATCCTGAAGTCTGTATTTACACACTCAGGTACTAGACTGAAACCTGCAGAGCGTGCTGCTGCAGCGTGGTCGGTGACCCTGTCAAACATACTAGTTTGCTAACATGAGAACATATTAAAGACGTCGTCTTATATATGAGGGATGCACAGAGGGATATTTTGCCGGCTGGCATCCAAAATGAATGTAATGTCCATTCTGTCAGGAGGGTATTAGAGACTTGTCACTGGACAGGTGATGCTGACCTTAAAAGGCGCATAGAGATTCTGCCTTATAAGGGTGAGGAATTATTTGGGGATGGTCTCTGGGACCTCGTATCCGCAGCAACAGCTGGGAAGAAATATTTTTACCTCAGTTTTCCTCACAGACTAAGAAAGCACTGTATTATCAGGTACAGTCCTTTCGGCTTCAGAAAAGCAAGCGGGTCAAAGGCGCTTCCTTTCTGTACAGAGACAAGGGAAGAGGGAAAAAGCTGCACCAGTCAGCCTGTTCCCAGAATCATAATTCTTCTCTCGCTTCCTCTGAGTCCACAGCATGACGCGGGGGCTCCACAGGTGTAGCCAGGTACGGTGGGGGGCCGTCTCAAAAATTTCAGCGATCAGTGGGCTCGCTCACAGGTGGATCCCTGTTTCATTCAAGTAGTATTTCAGGGGTACAAGCTGGAATTCGAGATGTCTTCCCCCCCGCCGTTTCCTCAAATATGCCTTGCCGACAACTCCCTCAGGCAGGGAGGCTGTGCTAGAGGCAATTAATAAGCTGTATTCCCAGCAGGTAATACTTAAGGTGCCCCTACTCCAACAAGGACGGGGTTACTATTCCACACGGTTTGGGGTACCGAAACCGCATGGTTCGGTGTGACCTTTTTTTATATTTAAAATCCTTGAACACATACATAAAAAATTCAAGTTCAAGATGGAATCGCTCAGGGCGGTTATTGCAAGCCTGGCCGAGGGGGATTACATGGTATCCCGGGACATCAAGGATGCTTACCTGCATGTCCCTATTTACTATCCTCGCCAGGAGTACCTCAGATTTGTGGTACAGGATTACCATTACCAAGTCCAGACTCTGCCGTTTGGACTGTACGTGGCACCGAGGGTGTTACCATGGTAATGGCCGGAATGATGATACTCCTTCGAAAAAGGGGAGTTTTAATTATCCCGTACTTGGACAATCTCCTTATAAGGGCGAGGTCCAAGGAGCAGTTGCTAGTCGGGGTAGCACTATTTTGGAAAGTGCTACAACAGCACGGTTGGATTCTAAACAGTCCAGAGTCACAGCTGGTTCCTACGACACGTCTACTGTTCCTGGGGATGGTTCTGGACACAGACCAGAAATAAGTGTTTCTCCCGGAGGAGAAAGCCAAGGAGCTGTCATCTCTAGTCAGAGACCTCCTGAAGCCAAAACAGTTATCGGTGCATCATTGCACGCGAGTCCTGGGAAAAATGATAGCGTCCTACGAAGCAATCCCATTCGGCAGGTTCCATGCAAGAACTTTTCAGGGGACCTGTTAGACAAGTGGTCCGGGTCGCATCTTCAGATGCATTAGGCTGATAACCCTGTCTCCAAGGACCAGGGTATCTCTACTGTAGTGGCTGCAGAGTGCCCATCTTCAAGAGGGCCGCAGGTTCGACATACAGGACTAGGTCCTAGTGACCATGGATGCCAGCCTTTGAGGCTGGGGGGCAGTCACACAGGGAAGAACCTTCCAGGGACTTTGGTCAAGTCAGGTGACTTCCCTACATAAATATTCTGGAACAGAGGGCCATTTACAATGCCCTGAGTCAGGCAAGGCCTCTGCTTCAAAACCAGCCGGTCCTGATCCAATCAGGCAACATCACGGCAGTCGCCCATGTAAACCAACAGGGCGGCACAAGAAGCAGGATGGCGATGGCAGAAGCCACAAGGATTCTCCGATGGGCGGAAAATCATGTGTTAGCACTGTCAGCAGTGTTCATTCCCGGAGTGGACAACTGGGAAGCAGATCTTCTCAGCACGACTTCCACCCGAGAGTGTGGGAACTTCATCCAGAAGTCTTCCAAAGGATTGTACACCATTGGGAAAGGCCACAGGTGGACATGAAGGCGTCCCGCCTCAACAAAAAGCTATAAAAGATATTGCGCCAGGTCAAGGGACCTTCAGGCGATAGCTGTGGACGCTCTGGTAACACTGTGGGTGTACCAGTCGGTTTATGTGTTCCCCCCTCTGCCTCTCATACCAAAGGTACTGAGAATAATAAGAAGGCGAGGAGTAAGAACGATACTCGTGGTTCCGGATTGGCCAAGAAGAGCCTGGTACCCAGAACTTCAAGAAAATATATCAGAGGACCCATGGCCTCTGCCGCTCAGACAGGACCTGCTGCAGCAGGGGCCCTGTCTGTTCCAAGACTTACCGCGGCTACGTTTTGATGGCATGGCGGTTGAACGCCGGATCCTAAAGGAAAAGGGCATTCCGGAGGAAGTCATTCCTACGCTGATTCAAGCCAGGAAAGATGTAACTGCAAAACATTATCACCGCATATGGCGGAAATATGTTGCTTGGTGTGAGGCCAAAAAAGGCCCCAACAGAGGAATTTCAACTAGGTCGATTTCTGCATTTCCTACAAGCAGGAATGTCTATGGGCCTAAAATTAGGCTCCATTAAGATACAGATCTCGGCTCTGTCGATTTTCTTCCAGAAAAAATTAGCTTCAGTACCTGAAGTTCAGACATTGTAAAAGGAGTGCTGCATATTCAGCCCCCCGTTGTGCCTCCAGTGGCACCTTGGGATCTCAACGTGGTGTTGAGTTTCTTAAAATCACATTGGTTTGAACCACTAAAAACCGTGGATCTAAAATATCTCACGTTGAAAGTGGTCATGTTATTGGCCTTGGTTTCGGCCAGGCGTGTATCAGAATTGGCGGCTTTGTCATATAAAAGTCCTTATCTGATTTTCCATATGGATAGGGCAGAATTGAGGACTCGTCCCCAGTTTCTCCCTAAGGTGGTATCAGTTTTTCACTTGAACCAACCTATTGTGGTGCCTGCGGCTACTAGGAACTTGGAGGATTCCAAGTTACTGGACGTAGTCAGGGCCTTGAAAAATTATGTTTTCAGGACGGCTAGAGTCAGAAAAATTGACTCGCTATTTATCCTGTATGCACCCAACAGGCTGGGTGCTCCTGCTTCTAAGCAGACTATCGCTCGCTGGATCTGTGACACGATTCAGCAGGCGCATTCTGCGGCTGGACTGCCGCATCCTAAATCAGTGAAAGCCCATTCCACAGGGAAGGTGGGCTCATCTTGGGCGGCTGCCCGAGGGGTCTCGGCTTTACAACTTTGCCGAGCTGTTACTTGGTCAGGGGCAAACACGTTTGCAAAATTCTACAAATTTGATACCCTGGCTGAGGAGGACCTTGAGTTCTCTCATTCGGTGCTGCAGAGTCATCCGCACTCTCCCGCCCGTTTGGGAGCTTTGGTATAATCCCCATGGTCCTTACGGAGTTTCCAGCATCCACTAGGACGTCAGAGAAAATAAGATTTTACTCACCGGTAAATCTATTTCTCGTAGTCCGTAGTGGATGCTGGGCGCCCATCCCAAGTGCGGATTGTCTGCAATACTTGTAAATAGTTATTGCTAACTAAAGGGTTATTGTTGAGCCATCTGTTGAGAGGCTCAGTTGTTTTCATACTGTCAAACTGGATATAGTATCACGAGTTGTACGGTGTGATTGGTGTGGCTGGTATGAGTCTTACCCGGGATTCAAAATCCTTCCTTATTATGTCAGCTCGTCCGGGCACAGTGTCCTAACTGAGGCTTGGAGGAGGGTCATAGTGGGAGGAGCCAGTGCACACCAGGTAGTCCTAAATCTTTCTAGAGTGCCCAGCCTCCTTCGGAGCCCGCTATTCCCCATGGTCCTTACGGAGTTCCCAGCATCCACTACGGACTACGAGAAATAGATTTACCGGTGAGTAAAATCTTATTTTATAGGTGATATCCCTGTGGTATATAGCGCTCTGGTGTGTGCTGGCATACTCTCCCTCTGTCTCCCCAAAGGGCTTTGTGGGGTCCTGTCCTCTGTCAGAGCATTCCCTGTGTGTGTGCTGTGTGTCGGTACCGCTGTGTCGACATGTATGATGAGGAAAATGATGTGGAGGCAGAGCAAATGCCTGTAAATGTGTTGTCACCACCTGAGGGGTCGACACCTGTGTGGATGGACTTATGGAAGGAATTACGTGACAGTGTCAGCTCCTTACATAAAAGGTTTGACGACATAGGACAGCCGGTTACTCAGCTTGTGACTGTTCCAGCGTCTCAAATGTCATCAGGGGCTTTAAAACGCCCGCTACCTCAGATGGCAGACACAGATGTCGACACGGATACCGACTCCAGTGTCGACGACGATGAGACTAGTGTACCCTCCAATAAGGCCACCCGTTACATGATTGAGGCAATGAAAAATGTATTACACATTTCTGATAATACCCCAGGTACCACAAAAAAGGGTATTATGTTCGGTGAGAAAAAACTACCAGTAGTTTTTCCTGCATCTGAGGAATTAAATGAGGTGTGTGAGGAAGCCTGGACTTCCCCCGATAAGAAATTGATAATTTCTAAACGGTTATTGGCAGCGTACCCTTTCCCGCCAGAGGATAGGTCACGTTGGGAAACGTCCCCTAGGGTAGATAAAGCGCTTACACGTTTATCAAAACAGGTGGCTCTACCGTCTCCGGATACGGCCGCCCTAAAGGATCCTGCTGATAGAAAGCAGGAGGCTACCCTAAAAGCTGTATATACACACACGGGCGTTATATTGCGACCAGCGATTGCATCAGCATGGATGTGCAGTGCTGCTGCTGCGTGGTCAGATTCCCTGTCGGATAATATTGATACCCTGGATAGGGACACTATTTTGCTGACAGTAGAGCATATAAAGGACGCTGTCTTATACATGCGTGATGCACAGAGGGATATTTGCCGGCTGGCATAAAAAATAAGCGCAATGTCCATTGCCGCCAGAAGGGGGTTATGGACTCGGCAGTGGTCAGGTGATGCCGATTCAAAAAGGCACATGGAAGTTTTGCCTTATAAGGGGGTGGAACTGTTTGGGGATGGTCTTTCAGACCTCGTTTCCACAGCTACGGCTGGGAAATCGCCATTTTTGCCACAGGCTACCCCACAGCAAAAGAAGGCACCGTATTATCAAGTACAGTCCTTTCGGCCCCATAAACACAAGAGGGCTCGAGGCGCATCCTTTCTGCCGAGAGGCAAAGGTAGAGGGAAAAAGCTGCAGCATACAGCCAGTTCCCAAGAGCAAAAGTCCTCCCCCGCGTCCGGTAAGTCCACAGCATGACGCTGGGGCTTCACAGGCGGATCCGGGTACGGTGGGGGCCCGTCTCAGAAATTTCAGCACACAGTGGGCTCTCTCACAGGTGGATCCCTGGGCCCTTCAAGTAGTATCTCAGGGGTACAGGCTGAAATTCGAGACGTCCCCCCCCGCCGTTTTCTAAAATCTGCCTTACCAGCAACTCCCTCTGCCAGGGAGGCAGTGTTGGTGGCTGTCCAAAAACTGTATTCACAGCAAGTGATTGTCAAGGTACCCCTCCTTCAGCAAGGGAAGGGTTACTATTCCACAATGTTTGTGGTACCGAAACCGGACGGTTCGGTGAGACCCATCTTAAATTTAAAATCCTTGAACACTTATATCAAAAGGTTCAAGTTCAAGATGGAATCGCTCAGGGCGGTTATTGCGAGCCTGGACGAGGGGGATTACATGGTCTCCCTGGACATCAAGGATGCGTACCTGCATGTCCCCATTTACCCTCCTCACCAGGAGTACCTCAGATTTGTGGTACAGGACTGTCACTATCAGTTCCAGACGCTGCCGTTTGGGTTATCCACTGCACCGAGGGTCTTTACCAAGGTAATGGCCGAAATGATGATACTCCTTCGCAAGAAGGGAGTTTTAATTATTCCGTACTTGGACGATCTCCTGATAAAGGCGAGGTCCAAGGAACAGTTGGTAGTGGGGGTAGCACTTTCTCGGGAAGTGCTACAACAGCACGGCTGGATTCTCAATATTCCAAAGTCACAGCTGGTCCCGACGACACGTCTTCTGTTCCTGGGAATGATTCTGGACACAGACCAGAAAAAAGTGTTTCTTCCAGTGGAAAAAGCCGAGGAGTTGTCATCTCTAGTCAGAGACCTCCTAAAACCGGGACAGGTGTCGGTACATCAATGCACACGAGTCCTGGGAAAAATGGTAGCTTCGTACGAAGCAATTCCATTCGGAAGGTTCCACGCAAGGACTTTCCAGTGGGACCTGTTGGACAAATGGTCCGGGTCCCATCTCCAGATGCAACAGCGGATAACCCTGTCGGCAAGGACCAGGGTGTCACTGCTGTGGTGGCTGCAGAGGGCTCATCTACTAGAGGGCCGCAGATTCGGAATACAGGACTGAGTCCTGGTGACCATGGATGCCAGCCTTCGGGGCTGGGGCGCAGTCACACATGGAAGAAATTTCCAAGGACTGTGGTCAAATCAGGAGATTTCGCTTCACATAAATATTCTAGAGCTAAGGGCCATTTACAATGCCCTAAGCCAAGCAAGGCCCCTGCTTCAGAACCAGCCGGTACTGATCCAATCAGACAACATCACGGCGGTCGCCCATGTAAACAGACAGGGCGGCACAAGAAGCAGGAGGGTAATGGCAGAAGCCACAAGGATTCTCCGATGGGCGGAAAATCATGTGTTAGCACTGACAGCAGTGTTCATTCCGGGAGTGGACAACTGGGAAGCAGACTTCCTCAGCAGGCACGACCTCCACCCGGGAGAATGGGGACTTCATCCAGAAGTCTTCCAAATGCTGGTAAACCGCTGGGAAAGACCACAGGAGGACATGATGGCGTCCCGCCTCAACAAAAAGCTAAAAAGATATTGCGCTAGGTCAAGGGACCCTCAGGCGATCGCTGTGGACGCTCTAGTAACACCGTGGGTGTACCAGTCGGTTTATGTGTTTCCTCCTCTGCCTCTCATTCCCAAGGTACTGAGAATAATACGAAGGCGAGGAATGAAAACTATACTCGTGGTTCCGGATTGGCCAAGAAGAGCTTGGTACCCGGAACTTCAAGAGATGCTTTCAGAGGACCCTTGGCCTCTGCCGCTCAGACAGGACCTGCTGCAGCAGGGGCCCTGTCTGTTCCAAGACTTACCGCGGCTACGTTTGACGGCATGGCGGTTGAACACCGGATCCTGAAGGAAAAGGGCATTCCGGAGGAAGTCATCCCTACCCTGATCAAAGCCAGGAAGGATGTCACCGCAAAACATTATCACCGCATTTGGCGGAAATATGTTGCTTGGTGTGAGGCCAGGAAGGCCCCAACGGAGGAATTTCAACTGGGTCGATTTCTGCATTTCCTGCAAGCAGGGGTGACGTTGGGCCTCAAATTGGGGTCCATTAAGGTCCAGATTTCGGCCCTGTCGATTTTCTTCCAGAAAGAACTGGCTTCACTGCCTGAAGTTCAGACTTTTGTCAAAGGAGTTCTGCGTATTCAGCCTCCTTTTGTGCCCCCAGTGGCACCTTGGGATCTCAATGTGGTTTTGGAGTTCCTGAAATCACATTGGTTTGAACCACTTAAGACTGTGGATTTGAAATATCTCACGTGGAAAGTGGTCATGCTGTTGGCTCTGGCTTCGGCCAGACATGTGTCAGAATTGGCGGCTTTGTCCTATAAAAGCCCTTATCTGATTTTCCATATGGATAGGGCAGAGTTGAGGACTCGTCCTCAGTTTCTCCCGAAGGTGGTATCAGCTTTTCACTTGAACCAGCCTATTGTGGTGCCTGCGGCTACTAGGAACTTGGAGGATTCCAAGTTACTGGACGTAGTCAGGGCCCTGAAAATTTATGTTTCCAGGACGGCTGGAGTCAGGAAAACTGACTCGCTGTTTATCCTGTATGCACCCAACAAACTGGGTGCTCCTGCTTCTAAGCAGACTATCGCGCGCTGGATTTGTAGCACTATTCAGCTGGCGCATTCTGCGGTGGGACTACCGCAGCCTAAATCTGTAAAAGCCCATTCCACAAGGAAGGTGGGCTCATCTTGGGCGGCTGCCCGAGGGGTCTCGGCTTTACAACTTTGCCGAGCTGCTACTTGGTCAGGGGCAAACACGTTTGCAAAATTCTACAAATTTGATACCCTGGCTGAGGAGGACCTGGAGTTCTCTCATTCGGTGTTGCAGAGTCATCCGCACTCTCCCGCCCGTTTGGGAGCTTTGGTATAATCCCCATGGTCCTTACGGAGTTCCCAGCATCCACTAGGACGTCAGAGAAAATAAGAATTTACTCACCGGTAATTCTATTTCTCGTAGTCCGTAGTGGATGCTGGTCGCCCATCCCAAGTGCGGATTGTCTGCAATACTTGTAAATAGTTATTGTTACACGAATCGGGTTGTTATTGCGAGCCATCTGTTCAGAGGCTCCGTTGTTATCATACTGTTAACCGGGGTTCCTATCACGAGTTATACGGTGTGATTGGTGTGGCTGGTATGAGTCTTACCCAGGATTCAAAATCCTTCCTTATTGTTTCAGCTCTTCCGGGCACAGTGTCCTAACTGAGGCTTGGAGGAGGGTCATAGGGGGAGGAGCCAGTGCACACCAGATAGACCTAAATCTTTCTTTAGATGTGCCCAGTCTCCTGCGGAGCCGTCTATTCCCCATGGTCCTTACGGAGTCCCCAGCATCCACTACGGACTACGAGAAATAGAATTACCGGTGAGTAAATTATTATTTTTCTCTTGCGTCCTAGAGGATGCTGGGGTCCCTATTAGTACCATGGGGATGTACCAAAGCTCTCAGAACGGGAGGGAGAGCGCGCAGGCTCCTGCAGAACTGCTTGACCAAACTTGAGGTCATCAGAGGCCAAAGTATCGAACTTGTAAAACTTAGCAAACGTGTTCGACCCCAACCAAGTAGCTGCTCGGCAAAGGTGTAAAGCCGAGGGGATCAGTACTAAATGCTGCCGGCCGGAATCCCAGGGGTCGAAATACCGACGCCGGAATCCCGACCACACAATCCCGACAGGGGTGGCGAGCGGAACGCAGCCCCTTGTGGGCTCGCTTCGCTCGCCACACTGCGGGCACGGTGCCTCGCTACGCTTGGCACACTATTATATTCTCCCTCTATGAGTGTCGTGGACACCCACGGAGGGAGAATATGTCGGGATTGTGGCGGTCGGGATTCCGGCGTCGGTATTTTCGACCGCCGGGATTCCGGCCGGCGGCATCTTGACCGCATCCCAAGCCGAGACACCCCGGCAGCCGCCCAGGAAGAACCCACTTTACGAGTAGAGTGGGCCTTAACAGATTTTGGACACGGCAATCCTGCCGTAGAATACGCATGCTGGATATTGAGCCTGATGCAGCGAGAAATCGTCTGCTTAGAAGCAGGACACCCAATTTTCTTGTGATCATATAGGACAAACAGAGAGTCCGATTATCTGTGACGAGCAGTCCTCTTCAAATAGATCTTCAAAGCCTTCACAACATCCAAGGCCTTTGAAGCAATTGAGAAGTCAGAAGCCACTGGCACCACAATAGGTTGGTTGATATGAAAAGCCGACACAACCTTAGGAAGGAACTGTTGGCGAGTCCTGAGTTCCGCCCTATCTTAATGGAAGATAAAAAAATGGCAGAGAGACACAGATATTGGAGCCAACCCACACACTGCGCTATACAGGTATAGGGAGACCCTTAACCAGCCCTGACTGTGTCCCTAAATAGGTGACACAGTCTATACACAGCCTCCCCTCCTTTCTACAACCCCCTGGTACCATACAGATAGCTGGTGTTGCACTGTAGGGACTGCTCTTCACAGGCAGCGTGTCTGCAGGCAGGAAAATTGCGCTGAACGCTGTTGGGACCACTCTGAGGAGGAGCTCCACCCCCTTAATGGCGCTGTCTTCCCGCTCTTCTAAGATTATACAGGCCTGAGGATTTTCTACCCCAACAGGCTTTCTGGTCAGTGTAGGGTTTAGGCGCCGGCTCAGGGCGCCCCTCACTGTGCCGCACCATGTACCGCTGAGCCCCCGGAGCGCAGTTAGTACTGCGCTCCATACCCTGTTGACGCCATCTTCACATCGGCTCCCCACTTGCCAGGGGGCCGATGACTCACTCGCCACCGATCTTCTGGCTCTGTAAGGGGGTGGCCCGGGTGAGCGATCAATCCCCTCGGGAGCTCAGTGTCCAGCCAGCGGAGATAGTGGCTCAGATATTGCTGGGCGGACACTACTCCCCCCCCCCACCCCCAGTCCCACGTTGCAGGGAGGCTGTTGCCAGTCTTAAAGTGCCAATGGCTCCTGGTGGACCCGTCTATACCCCATGGTACTAATATGGACCCCAGCATCCTCTAGGACGTGAGAGAAATATGCACATACTGTACTATAGCAAACACTGTCAATGCTCAGTGTCCTACAACACATTGAAATAATGTAAGGGGCTTTATTTTACCTGATCGCTGGGGTTCCAATTTCAGGCTATTTAAAGATTATTATGACTGCAGAAACATAATCAGTTGCTGAAGTTATACCAGTGTATCCGCCACAGGGAGAGGGTTGCTGGGAATCAGCAGAGACCTCCTCTGAGCATCCACTGGTCCCGAGGTGCTGGATTTGCCTAATGAGCTCTCAACAACATTTCACTATCCGTTAATGCAGAATTACACCACTCCTCAACACAATCACTGTTGAGCAAAGCCCCTCCCTTGGGGATGGAGGGGTAATAGCTTTCAGTGGCTATTTGTTCACAAGACTAGTTAGTTATATGTGAGTGAACTGTATAGGTCATTGGTACGGACTCATCTAGAGTACTGTGTTCAGTTCTGGAGGCCATATCTTCAGAAGGGTATTAATACATTAGAGACTGTACGAAGAAGGGCAACTAAAATGGTGCATGGCCTACATCACAAAACATACCCAGAAAGACTAAGAAATCTCAATACATATACGGGGTATATCAGATCTGATTGCTGGGATGCGTTTTTTGCTGCCCTGTGATCAGATAGTCTCCGCCTACATGAGAAGGGGAAACCGTTGTGCAAGTGTGCGATCGCTTCATTAGCAGAGCTGCACAAACATCAGTTTGTGCAGTCTCTGCGCAGCACAGGACATACTCAGCCGCTGCGATTGTTTCCTACTGAACGGGGCCGGAGCTGACGTCAAGACAGCCTGCCTCAAAATGCTTGGTCTCGCATGCGTTTTTCCGGACACTCCTGGAAAACGGTTAGTTGCCACCCACAAATGGCCTCTTCCTGTCAATCTCCTTGCGAACGCACGTGCATTTGGATTTTTTGTACCATCCCCTCGCTAGGCACTGATGCCCGGTACTGTTGTGCAACGCGCCGGCGCATTGCAGCTCACATGCATGCACAGTTCAAATCTGATCGCACTCTGTGCGAAAATGCACAGCAGCGATCAGATCTGAATTACCCCCATAGTTTGGAGCAGAGAAGGGAAAGGGAGGACATGATAGAAACTTTCAAATATATCAAGGGTTTTAACAAAATCCAGGAGGGAAACCTTCTTCAAAGGAAGAGAAGTATTAGAACATGAGGACATGCACTGAGGCTGGAGGGAGGTAGGTTCGTGGGAAATCTGAGGAACATTACTTCACAGAAAGGGTAGTGGACAAGTGGAATAGCCTCCCAGCAGAGGTAGTAGAGGCTAAGACAGTAGAGCAATTTATACATGTTTGGGATCGACATAAGGATATGTCTGTCCCATTATGATATGTCATAATTATTTCTTACAAAGAAATAAGTATCAAATAAGGTTTGAGGTAAAAATATGGTAAAATATGGGTATTCTAGATAGTCCAAGTGGTTCTTGTCTGCTGTCAAATTCTATATTTCTAACTATGTGTGGCAGGCATTCTGTGGGGTATCTGGATGGTGGGTCGACAGCCAATTGGTTGACATGGTTGACACATTGAAAAGGTTGAAATGTTAAAATGGTCGACATGGCATTTTTTTTTTTAATTATTAACTTTTAAATACTTCCATATGGACTATGATTTCGAGTAGTAACTTTGCCCGCATGCAAGGGGATGAGGTTCACTAATTGGGGTTCCCGGTCATGTTACGTAAAAAGACACATTTAAAAATAAAATAAAATGCCATGTCGACCTTTTTGTGTTGACCATTTGATTGTGTCGACCAATAGTGGTCGACCTATTGACTGTTGACCTAATCCATGTCAACCCATTGACCCATAATCATTTGTGTCAGGAGTCAGTGTTCAGCCTATCTGGTAACATACATGTGAGCTGACATTTTTGTGTGGATGACCAAGTCTGTTAAAATGAATATACCGTAATGTTACCTCTGGTGTTTGAAGTGTGGAGTTGACACATTTCAGCAACATTTGCGTACTGTACTTATATTATGTATGAATTCATTAATAATTTTGAATGTTCGGGCTTACAATAATACATCTTGCTGTCACTAACATTCCTTAAATGGGTTCTGATTGCGATCCGTGTAGTGTGGGGAGAATAGCCATTTGGTGGCCGCAGAATGCTTTTACCCTGTCTGAGTTTTAGGTGTTCCAGTTGCCATGGAAGCCTGCGTAAGAATTGCTGTATTAATCTATTTAGAGCCACTTTGGCATTTTCAGGTGTAAATTCCCTTTGACGTCAATAGAGAAGTATGCCAGCAGCTTCAGTACTTGGAAATGAATCCCATTTGTGTCAGTTTAGTTCAACTTGCTGTAGAGCTCAATAGAAAGTATTGCTACACTGGGATGTAGTTATGTGACCGGCGGTAAGGAGACCGCCAGTCACAATACCGCCGGCTACATCCCGCCCCCTCTAAATCTTTACAGACGGCATGCTGACTAGCAGGGACTATTCCCTCGTGGGTGTGCCCGCAGCGTGGAGAGTGCATCGAGTCCGCAAGGGGCTTTGTTGCGTTCGCCGCCTCCCAACCCCCACCACCAGCATTCTGCTGCCAGGATCCTATAGTCGGTATGCTGACCGCTGGGATGCCCAGCGCCAGTAAGCCATACCCAACCTGTTACACCTGCTGGAATATTATTTTATTGTATAAAAATGATTGGTTTGCACAAGAATGCTTTCAGAAGTGTATTTTTTGTTAAAACTGTTGTCCAATTCATAATTCCTTTGTTAGAACGTACGCTGGATTTTAGCTTGCTTTTTTCCCCTTTGCTGCACATCGTAGTCTTATTTTTTTTTTTTTATTGATATGCCAGTTGGGGCTTTGTAAATCATCCAGCAGCGATACAATCTAGCTGAGCAGAGCAGGGAATTCTGTGAAACATTTGCTTTTGCATTACCTAGTAAGTAGCTTGAAAGCAGGAAATTAGCAATAGTGGGGTACTTTAAAACACTTACTGAATGTATTGAAATAACAGCATGACTAAGTACTAATGCAAGCTTGTAGAATGTACTTCTTGACATATCAGTAGCTCCCCTGGAGAATCCATTTGGGTTGTGTTATTCCAGAGTAATAGTTGTACCATTTATATCAGTAATAACATAACTGTACTTGTTAATTATATGGGTGCCACCCACACTTGAAACAGAAGAAACAGTCAGAAGTGACTACACACACCTGACTGTAATATGGTTCTCTCTTTAATAAGGGAGCGGACCAGGCACCGATTGGATTAGAAATAAATGCGAGTCACTTACTCTTCATATCACTCACCTCGTGATTATTGAATCTGATTCAGTAACACGGAACTACCTTACTTGGACATTTAAAAAACCATACATTTCTCTGACGTCCTAGTGGATGCTGGGAACTCCGTAAGGACCATGGGGAATAGACGGGCTCCGCAGGAGACTGGGCACTCTAAAAGAAAGATTAGGTACTATCTGGTGTGCACTGGCTCCTCCCTCTATGCCCCTCCTCCAGACCTCAGTTAGATTTCTGTGCCCGGCCGAGCTGGATGCACACTAGGGGCTCTCCTGAGCTCCTAGAAAGAAAGTATATGTTAGGTTTTTTATTTTACAGTGAGACCTGCTGGCAACAGGCTCACTGCAACGAGGGACTAAGGGGAGAAGAAGCGAACCTACCTGCTTGCAGCTAGCTTGGGCTTCTTAGGCTACTGGACACCATTAGCTCCAGAGGGATCGACCGCAGGACCCGTCCTTGGTGTTCGTTCCCGGAGCCGCGCCGCCGTCCCCCTTACAGAGCCAGAAGCATGAAGATGGTCCGGAAAATCGGCGGCAGAAGACTTCAGTCTTCACCAAGGTAGCGCACAGCACTGCAGCTGTGCGCCATTGCTCCTCATACACACTTCACACTCCGGTCACTGAGGGTGCAGGGCGCTGGGGGGGGGGCGCCCTGAGCAGCAATAAAAACACCTTGGCTGGCAAAATAATCACAATATATAGCCCCAGAGGCTATATATGTGATAATTACCCCTGCCAGAATCCATAAAAAAGCGGGAGAAAAGTCTGCGAAAAAGAGGTGGAGCTATCTCCCTCGGCACACTGGCGCCATTTTCTCTTCACAGTGTAGCTGGAAGACAGCTCCCCAGGCTCTCCCCTGTAGTTTTCAGGCTCAAAGGGTTAAAAAGAGAGGGGGGGCACTAAATTTAGGCGCAATATTATTTATACAAGCAGCTATTGGGGAAAGTTCACTCAGTGATAGTGTTTATCCCTACATTATATAGCGCTCTGGTGTGTGCTGGCATACTCTCTCTCTGTCTCCCCAAAGGGCTGTGTGGGGTCCTGTCCTCAGTCAGAGCATTCCCTGTGTGTGTGCGGTGTGTCGGTACGGCTGTGTCGACATGTTGGATGAGGAGGCTTATGTGGAGGCGGAGCAGATGCCGATAAATGGGATGTCGCCCCCTGTGGGGCCGACACCAGAGTGGATGGATAAGTGGAAGGTATTAACCGACAGTGTCAACTCCTTACATAAAAGGCTGGATGACGTAACAGCTGTGGGACAGCCGGCTTCTCAGCCCGCGCCTGCCCAGGCGTCTCAAAGGCCATCAGGGGCTCAAAAAACGCCCGTTACCTCAGATGGCAGACACAGATGTCGACACGGAGTCTGACTCCAGTGTCGACGAGGTTGAGACATATACACAATCCACTAGGAACATCCGTTGCATGATCTCGGCAATAAAAATTGTGTTACACATTTCTAACATTAACCCAAGTACCACATAAAAGGGGTTTTATGTTTGGGGAGAAAAAGCAGCCGGTGTTTTGTTCCCCCATCAGATGAGTGAATGAAGTGTGTGAAGAAGCGTGGGTTCCCCCGATAAGAAACTGGTAATTTCAAAAAAATTACTGCTGGCGTACCCTTTCCCGCCAGAGGATAGGTCACGTTGGGAGATATCCCCTGGGGTGGATAAGGCGCTCACACGTTTGTCATAAAAGGTGGCACTGCCGTCTTAGGATACGGCCACTTTGAAGGAGCCTGCTGATAAAAAGCAGGAGGCTATCCTGAAGTCTGTATATACACACTCAGGTATTATACTGAGACCTGCAATTGCCTCAGCATGAATAGTGCTGCTGCAGCGTGGTCTGATACCCTGTCAGATAATATTAATACCCTAGACAGGGAGAATAGTTTGCTAACATAGAGCATATTAAAGACGTAGTCTTATATATGAGGGATGCACAGAGGGATATTTGCCGGCTGGCGTCCAGAATTAATGCAAGGTCCATTCTGCCAGGAGGGTATTAGAGACCCGGCAGTGGACAGGTGATGTTGACTTTAAAAGGCACATGGAGATTATGCCTTATAAGGGTGAGGAATTGTTTGGGGATGGTCTCTGGGACCTTGTATCCACAGCAACAGCTGTGAAGAAAAATTTCTACCTCAGGTTTCCTCACACCCTAAGAAAGCACTGTATTATCGGGTACAGTCCTTTCGGCTTCAGAAAAGCAAGGGGGCCAAAGGCGCTTCCTTTCTGCACAAGGGAAGAAGGAAAAAGCTGCACAGACAGCCAGTTCCCAGGAGCAAAAATCCTCCCCCGCTTCCTCTGAGTCCACAGCATGACGCTGGGGCTCCACAGACAGGTGCGGTGGGGGCGCGTCTCGGGAACTTCAGGGACCAGTGGGCTTGCCCACAGGTGAATCACTAGGTTCTGCAAGTAGTATCACAGGGATACAAGCTGGAGTTAGAGGCGACTCCCCCTCGCCGTTACCTCACATCAGCCTTGCCTGCTGCCCTCGGATATAGGGAGTTAGTACTGGCGGCAATTCACAAGCTGTACTTCCAGCAGGTGAAATCAAGGTACCCCTCCTTCAACAAGGCCGGGGTTACTATTCCAAAAATGTTGTGGTACCGAAACCAGACGGTTCGGTGAGACCCATTCTAAAATTGAAATCCTTGAACACTTATATACGAAGGTTCAAGTTCAAAATGGAATCGCTCAGGGCGATTATTGCAAGCCTGGAGAATTTCAGGGTATCACTGGACATCAAGGATGCTTACCTGCATGTCCCTATTTACCCTCCTCACCAGGAGTACCTCAAAATTGTGGTACAGAATTGTCATTACCAATTCCAGACGTTGCCGTTGGTCTGTCCCCGGCACCGAGGGTATTTACCAAGGTAATGGCCGAAAGAATTATCCAGTACTTGGACAATCTCCTTACAAAGGCGAGGTCCAGGGAGCAGTTGTTTGTCAGAGTAGCACTATCTCGGGAAGTGCTACAACAGCACGGCTGGATTCTGAATATTCCAAAGTCGCAGCTGGTTCCTACGACGCATCTACTGTTCCTGGGGATGGTTCTGGACACAGAACAGAAAAAAGTGTTTCTCCCGCAGGAGAAAGCCAAGGAGCTGTCATCTCTAGTCAGAGGCCTCCTGAAACCAAAACAGGTGTCGGTGCATCACTGCACGCGAGTCCTGGAAAAAATGGTAGCTTCCTACGAAGCAGTTCCATTCGGCAGGTTCCATGCAAGAACTTTTCAGTGGGACCTCTTGGACGGGATCGCATCTTCAGATGCATCGGCTGATAACCCTGTCTCCAAGGACCAGGGTGTCTCTGCTGTGGTGGCTGCAGAGTGCTCATCTTCTAGAGGGCCGCAGATTCGGCATACAGGACTGGGTCCTGGTGATCACGGATGCCAGCCTTCGAGGCTGGGGGGGCAGTCACACAAGGAAAAAAAAAAAAAAAAAATTTCCAAGGACTTTGGTCAAGTCAGGAGTCGTCCCTACACATAAATATTCTGGAACTGAGGGCCATTTACAATGCCCTAAGTCAGGCAAGACCTCTGCTTCAAAACCAGCCGGTACTGATCCAATCAGACAACATCACGGCAGTCGCCCATGTAAACCGACAGGGCGGCACAAGAAGCAGGATGGCGTGGCAGAAGCCACAAGGATTCTCCGATGGGCGGAAAATCACGTCTTAGCACTGTCAGCAGTGTTCATTCCGGGAGTGGACAACTGGGAAGCAGACTTCCTCAGCAGACACGACCTACACCCGGGAGAGTGGGGACTTCATCCAGAAGTCTTCAAACTGTTGGTAAACCGTTGGGAAAGGCCACAGGTGGACATGATGGCGTCCCGCCTCAGCAAAAAGCTAAAGAGATATTGCGCCAGGTCAAGGGACCCTCAGGCGATAGCTGTGGACGCTCTAGTGACACCGTGGGTGTACCAGTCGGTTTATGTGTTCCCTCCTCTGCCTCTCATACCAAAGGTACTGAGAATAATAAGAAGGTGAGGAGTAAGAACGATACTCGTGGTTCCGGATTGGCCAAGAAGAGCTTGGTACCCAGAACTTCAAGAAATGATATCAGAGGACCCATGGCCTCTACCGCTCAGACAGGATCTGTTACAGCAGGGGTCCTGTCTGTTCCAAGACTTCCCGCGGCTGCGTTTGACGGCATGGCGGTTGAATTCCGGATCCTAAAGGAAAAGGGCATTCCGGAGGAAGTCATTCCTACGCTGATAAAAGCCAGGAAAGAAGTAACCGCAAACCATTATCACCGTATTTGGCGAAAATATGTTGCGTGGTGTGAGGCCAGGAAGGCCCCTACAGAGGAATTTCAGCTGGGTCGTTTTCTGCACTTCCTACAGTCGGGAGTGACTATGGACCTAAAAATTGGGTTCCATTAAGGTCCAGATTTCGGCTCTGTCGATTTTCTTCCAGAAAGAACTGGCTTCACTGCCTGAAGTTCAGACATTTGTAAAGGGAGTGCTACATATTCAGCCCCTTTTGTGCCTCCAGTGGCACCTTGGGATCTCAACGTGGTGTTGAGTTTCCTGAAATCACATTGGTTTGAGCCACTTAAAACTGTGGATCTGAAATATCTCACGTGGAAAAAAGTGGTCATGTTATTGGCCTTGGCTTCGGCCAGGCGTGTGTCAGAATTGGCGGCTTTGTCATGTAAAAGCCCTTATCTGATTTTCCATATGGATAGGGCAGAATTGAGGACTCGTCCCCAGTTTCTCCCTAAGGTGGTATCAGCTTTTCACTTGAACCAACCTATTGTAGTGCCTGCGGCTACTAGGGGCTTGGAAGATTCCAAGTTACTGGACGTAGTCAGGGCCTTGAAAATTTATGTTTCCAGGACGGCTGGAGTCAGGAAAACTGACTCGCTTTTTATCCTGTAGGCACCCAACAAACTAGGTGCTCCTGCTTCAAAGCAGACTATTGCTCGCTGGATTTGTAGCAAAATTCAGCTGGCGCATTCTGCGGCTGGATTGCTGCATCCTAAATCATTAAAAGCCCATTCCACAAGGAAAGTGGGCTCATCTTGGGCGGCTGCCCGAGGGGTCTCGGCTTTACAACTTTGCCGAGCTGCAACTTGGTCAGGGGCAAACACGTTTGCTAAATTCTACAAATTTGATACCCTGGCTGAGGAGGACCTGGAGTTCTCTCATTCGGTGCTGCAGAGTCATCCGCACTCTCCCGCCCGTTTGGGAGCTTTGGTATAATCCCCATGGTCCTTACGGAGTTCCCAGCATCCACTAGGACGTCAGAGAAAATAAGATTTTACTCACCGGTAAATCTATTTCTCGTAGTCCGTAGTGGATGCTGGGCGCCCATCCCAAGTGCGGATTGTCTGCAATACTTGTATATAGTTATTGCTTAACTAAAGGGTTATTGTTGAGCCATCTGTTGAGAGGCTCAGTTATATTTCATACTGTTAACTGGGTATAGTATTACGAGTTATACGGTGTGATTGGTGTGGCTGGTATGAGTCTTACCCGAGATTCAAAATCCTTCCTTATTGTGTCAGCTCTTCCGGGCACAGTATCCTAACTGAGGTCTGGAGGAGGGGCATAGAGGGAGGAGCCAGTGCACACCAGATAGTACCTAATCTTTCTTTTAGAGTGCCCAGTCTCCTGCGGAGCCCGTCTATTCCCCATGGTCCTTACGGAGTTCCCAGCATCCACTACTGACTACGAGAAATAGATTTACCGGTGAGTAAAATCTTATTTTTACCAACACATGCTTTTTCTTATCTGTATTTCTGCAGCAGGGTACACAGGGTTCCACAGGGAATAACATCGTGGTGTAGAGTAGGATCTTGATCCGAGGCACCAACAGGCTAAAAGCTTTGACTGTTCCCAAGATGCTCAGCGCTGCCTCCTCTATAACCCCGACTCCGTGCACAGGAGCTCAGTTTGTAAGTTGGTGCTCTGCAGGCAGGACACTAATGGGCCCTACAGACTCGGCGATGTGCCGCCGAGCTGCCTGACCGCCGATACGGCAGACGGGCGACCCGGCGGCGGGGGAGCAGTGACGTGGGGAGTGAAGTTTCTTCACTTCCCCCGTCACCCAGCTCCGTAGACGTGCAGGCAAATATGGACGATCTCGTCCATATTGGCCTGCATGCACAGCCGATGGGGCATCAGCGATGAACGAGCGCGGGGCCGCGCATTGTTCATCGCTGGTGCCTCCACACTGACAGATATGAACGAGATTGTTCATATCTTGCAGTGTTATCGCCCAGTGTGTAGGGCGCATAACAGGGAGCAGCCCTGAAAAGAGCTTTCTTAAAAGAAGATAGAAGACTTCAAGGACTGCAACAGAGGCACTCTTAGGGCTAGATGTCATTCTGACATCTCCTGCTGCAGCTCCATCACCTCCCCCGGCGGCGATGTATACTCCTGCGTCCTTGGTTGCCTGGTACTTACAGCGGAGGCTCCGGTTCTTCACCTAGGGCACACACACTTGCCGCATCTCTACAGGATCACGTGGCCGCATCAAGGGAGGAGGTAAGAGGGTCCCCCAGACGGCGCGGCCATTAGCAGGCGGCTCGCACGTGCTGGCGTGGACACTGTGTTGGTACAGGGACCCCACTAGGCCACCAGGGCAGGAGCACAGGTCGGTTATATATATATATATATATATACCGTTTTATTATGGCCCACAGTACCCGGTGGTGAAGTCCAGCAAGCGGATAAGGCTCTGACCTGTAGCCCCTCCCCCAGCCCCTGGGCGCCATTTAGAGTAAATGTTCCCACCCTGGAGCTGCATCTCTGTCTCCCTCACTCCCTGTCAGCGTTTGGGCGCCATTACACACATGCTACGCTGACTCTGGGACTCGTGGACAGTGCCTCCTCTGTAATGCCGCGTGCTTCATCAGTGCTGTGCATTTACAGGACACTTAAGTATTCTACATGTCAAGACAGTGTTAGTTAAGAACAAGTGCATACATTCAGGGTTATTTGGTACAAGTACCCTGTGATATACATCCAGTCTTTACTGTGCATTGTTCGGTATGCTGTTTGGGCAACAGCATACCTGCACCGTGGGAGTTAAGCCGCAACACGCCGTACACCCCTAACGCTGCCAGAAGGTGACATTGGTGGTGAGTACACACCGGGGGCCCAGTTAGGGCGGGTTCCCCCGGTTGAAGTGTAGATTGGCACAAAACCGCTAGAACTAGCACTTGTTGTGATATATATATTTTTTTTTTAGCTGTAAGGAGACTTTGCCAGTATAATATATATCTGTAGCGCCGACACCATTGAAGGGGGTGGAGCTACATCAGAGCGGGACCAGAGGCATTTTGGCGCCTTCCTCTGCTTACTGAAGCCATTGTTAGCGCACACAGCGCTTCCCGACTCCTCAGCCACGCTGGATATCTAGTACATTATGTAGTAAAGGGGGAGGGCCACTTGTGTACACTATCTGGGTCCTCTTTAGGACAGAAATTGTTAGTGTTTACTGTAATATAGTAAGCTGACAGCATCACTGGGGCTGTACAGCTCAGGGTGTGCTGGTGTCCTGTGTCCTTCTCTCTCTGTGTCTCCTCTCACATACAGTAGGGTAGGCATGCAATATAACGGTCTGTGTGTGTGTATGTTATTGTGCTTATTTTGAATCATTGGTAAACACATACTTGCCTACTCTCCCGGAATGGCCGGGAGGCTCCCGAAAATCGGGTGACCCTCCCGGCCCCCCGGAAGAGCAGGCAAGTCTCCCGATTCGCGGGGTCCCCCCTGCCCGTCCGCCCACTTAGTGTGTAAAGTGGGCGGTCCGGGCAGTCGATGATGCGATTCTTACTGAATCGCGTCATCATAGCCACGCCCCCTGCAGTGTAATGCCGGTGATTGCGGCATTACAGAGCGGGGGCGCGGCTTAAAGGAGGCGTCATCGTGACCCCACCCTTGCTCCGCCCCAACCCCACCCTTGCTCCACCCCCATCCCGCCTCCGGCCCACCCCCTACTCTACGTCACAGCCTCCCCTGCCCGCCCTCTGAGCCGACCTGGCTGCTCTCTCCCGCAGAGAGCAGCCAGAATGTCGGTAACTATGGGTAAACACCAGATTCTCTCCATTATCCACTGATTCTGTTTCCTGTGAACAATGCAGCCAATCTTCACAAATCAGTGAAGGGGCTGGGGGAGATGGTCCAGAGCCCCACTGGTTAGGGTCTCTTAAAACTATGATGTCAGATATGTCATCCCAGGTCACTGTAATGTGCAGAATACTCAGCTACTACAACAAGCTGTTGCAGATTTAGCAGCTAGGGCAGATGCAGCACAGCCCTCCCTCTCTCATGCAGGTCCACAGAAGTGTGGGTTACCTGCTCTACTCTCTGATACAGATTATGATATACAGGAGGATGGGCATGACTTGGATCCCGTTAGTGGGGATCCTGATTCTGCGCAGGGTATTGAACCCCTAATTCTGGCTATACGGGATGTGTTACAGCTCCCTCTAGAGGACGCTGCGTCACAGCAGTCGATTTTCTTTATTAAAAACAAGCGTAATGTCACTTTCCCTGACTCTACAGAGTTAGATGACCTATTCAAGCTGGCCTGGAAAAATCCAGACAAAAAAATTCCTAGTGTCCATAAAATTTTTGCACACTTTCCCATTTGCTCCTGAAGGTAGAACATTTTGGGAGGAAACCCCTGGGGTGGATGTGTCAGTCTCTCGCCTGTCCAAAAAGGCGGTGCTGCCTGCCTCGGGCTCCTTTACCATGAAGGATCCTTGGGATAGGAAGATAGAGACTACTCTCAAATCTATTTACATGGCAGAAGGTGTCTCACAAAGGCCGGTCATTACAGGTTGCTGGATGACCCATTCCATTCATTCCTGGACCACCCAAATTCAGGGGGGCCTCTCCGGGGATATGCCCTTGGTCACTATAGTGCCCTCCTAAAACACATTCAGGACACTACACGTGTCCTCTGTGATTCGCTCAAGGAGATGGGGAACATTAGTGCTAGGACTTCTGCCATGGCAGTGTCGGCGCGCAGGGCCTTGTAGTTGCGTCAGTGGATTGCGGAGGCAGAATCCAAACGTAGTGTAGAATCCCTCCCCTTTTCTGGGGAATGGCTCTTTGGGGTTGAATTAGATATCTGGATTTCCAAAATTACGGCTGGGAAATCCATGTTTCTCCCCTCTGGGGCTCCGCCGGCTAGACGCTCCTATCCGGGGCAGTCTGTCCAGTCCTTTCGGTCTCACAGATTTCGATTGAAGGCCAGAGGTGCCTCCAATGTGACTAGAGGCACCAGAGGTAAGTCCAGAAAACCTGCAAGCATCAGCTCTCGGGAACAGACCACTAGTTCTGCTTCCACTAAGGCCTCAGCATGACTGTGCCCACCACCCCGAGGGCGGATCTCGAGGTGGGAGCTCGACTACATCACTTCAGCCGTTTGTCAAGGCTACAAGCTGGAGTCCGACAGTACTCCTCCCCAATGATTTTTCAAATCAAGCTTACCAGCTTTGGAGGATATGCAAGTTACGTTTCAACAAGCCATCCAAAAGTTGGTCCAGTCCCACGTCATTGTTCCTGTACCAATACCGCAACGCGGCAAGGGGTTTTACTCCAACCTACAGTATTTGTGGTGCCGAAACCGGACGGTTTGGTAAGACCCATTTTGAATCTAAAATCCTTGAATCTTTATTTGAAGGTGTTTAAGTTCAAGGTGGAATCCATGCGAGCAGTGATTGCGGGCCTGGAAGAACAGGAATTCATGATCTTCTTGGACATCAAGGACGCCTACCTCCATATTCCGATTTGGCCGCCTCATCAGGCGTACTTGCAGTTTGCCCTGCTGAACAATCACTTCCAATTCCAGTCACTGCCCTTCGGCCTGTCCACAGCCCCCAGGGTATTCACGAAGGTGATGGCGGAGATGATGTTCCAACTCCGGGTACAGGGGGTCAATGTTGTACCTTACCTGAACGATCTTCTGATAAAAGCAAGATCCGGGGAGCTTTTATTGCTCCATATCGACCGCACTATCCATCTTCAGTCAGACCATGGGTGGATCCTCAACTTGCAGAAGTCCCACCTGGAGTCAAATCAGAGGCTCCTTTTCCTGGGGATATTGTTGGATACTGTGGCCCAGAAGTTGTTCCTACCAGAAGACAAGGCGAGAACACTTCAAGAGATGGCCTGCACGGTACTCCGACCTGCTCGAGTGTCCATCTTTGCATAAGATTGTTGGGGAAGATGGTCGCCTCCTACGAGGCAATCCAATATGGCAGGTTCCATGCCAGAACTTTTCAGCTGGATCTCCTGAGCAAATGGTCTGGTTCACATCTTCAGATGCACCGGATAATACGGCTGTCACCTCAGGCCAGGATTTCCCTCCTGTGGTGGCTGAAGTCCTCCAACCTACTGGAAGGCCGGTGTTTAGTTTTTTTAGTATTGGACCCTCCTCACGACAGCTGCGAGTCTACGAGGATGGGGAGCTGTCACCCAAGGGGCGCAGTTCCAGGGCAGGTGGTCAGTCCACGAAAGCCTTCTTCCAATCAACATTCTGGAATTTTGGGCAATCTACAATGCTCTGCTTCAAGCCTCTCCTCTGCTCAAGGATCACGCAATCCAGGTGCAGTCGGACAACTCCACAGCAGTGGCGTGCATCAGTCGACAAGGAGGGACAAAAAGCAGAGCCTGCATGCGAGAGGTGTCGAAGATACTCCTCTGGGCAGAAAGAAATGCAAGAGTAATCTTCATTCCGGGTGTGGACAACTGGGAAGCGGATTTCCCGAATCGTCACGATCTCCACCCGGGGGAATGGGGTCTCCACCAGCAGGTGTTCTTGCAGGTCATCAACGGGTGGGGCTGTCCGCAAATAGACATCTCAACAAGAAGCTTCACCGGTATTGCTCACGAGCCAGGGACCCTCAGGCGAGGGCAGTAGATGCACTGATGGTGCCTTGGCCTTACCGGCAGGTCTACCTGTTTCCTCCGATTCCGTTGCTCCCAAGGGTGTTCAAGCGCATCAGAAATCAGGGAGTCCAGACAATTCTAATTGCCCTGGGTTGGCCTCGGAGAGCATGGTACGCGGATCTTCTGGGCATGTCCGTCGAAGACCTTTGGCCTCTATCTCTACAAAGGGATCTTCTTCAACAAGGACTGTTCGTCTACCCGGGCTTACGGCGACTTTGTTTGACGGCATGGAGGTTGAGCGAAGCATCCTAGCTCACAAGGGCCTTTCCAAAAAGGTTAATGCTACCGTGGTTCAGGCCAGAAAACCTGTGACATCATAACACCATCATCATATCTGGAGGAGATTGTCTCTTGGTGCGAGGAACACGCCTATCTGCCTGCTGAGTTTGGGGAAGAACACTTTTGTGAAGTTCTACAGGTTTGATGCCGTGGCCAAAGAGGATACCCAGTTTGGGCAGGCGGTGCTGCGGCAGTCTCGGCCCGTTCTGGAAGCTTTGGGACGTCCCCATCGTACTAGATTCCCCAATATCCCTTATGAATGCTAGAGAAAATAGGATTTTAATTACCTACTGGTAAATACTTTTCTCGTAGTCCATAAGGGATATTGGGCGCCCGCCTCAGTGCGTTGACTTTGCTGCAGGTTCTTGTTAAATGGTTACCTGTTCAGCTGTTGCTGCTGTTGTTACCAGCCGTTGCTGGTTGTTGAATGTTAGTGGTGTGCTGGTTTGTAAATATCACCACTCTTTGTTATCATATTTCCTTCTCTCATATATGTCCTTTCTCCTTCGAGCACGTTTTTACATATAACTGCCTGTTGGAGGGGGCATGGAGGGAAGGAGCCAGAACACCCAGTTGATTTTTTTTTTAAAGTGCACTGGCTCCTTTGGACCCCATCTATACCCCATCGTACTAGATTCCCCAATATCCCTTATGGACTAAGAGAAAAGGATTTACCAGTAGGTAATTAAAATCCTATTATTGTCTTCAACTGTAATAGGCCCTACACACTGGGCGATTTTTTGAAAGATATGAACGATCTCGTTCATAAATGAACGAGAACTCGTTCATATCTTTCAGTGTGGAGACTCCAGCGATGAACGATGCGCGTCCCCGCGCTCGTTCATCGCTGGTCTCCCGTCGGCTGTGCATGCAGGCCAATATGGACGATCTCGTCCATATTTGCCTGCACTTCAATGCAGCCGCGTGACGGGGGGAGTGAAGAAACTTCACTCCCCCCGTCACTGCCCCCCCGCCGCCGGGTCGCTCGTCGGCCGTATCCGCCGTCGGGCAGCTCGGCGGCGGGTCGGCCAGTGAGTAGGGCCCCTATGTTGCTGTTTTGATTATTTGTTTATGTACTATGTAATTGGGTGCTGCGGAACCCTTGTTGCGCCATATAAATAAAGGATAATAATAAACAGAAAACTGAGAACAAGAGAGAAAACATGTGGCACCCATATAATTAACAGATATTTTTTCCATGAGGCCAGCTAAAAACATTTTTTTAACCTAAAAAAATAAGCATTATGAATTAATTGCCTTATTTCACATTGTTTGGACCTGTGGGATACCGTTGACTCACTTTTAGCACTGGGAATCCTGCATATGGTACATAGGCAATTATTTTAATATCTATTCTTTTGCCCAATATTCACCCACATACGATACACACCCATTACGTATCTTTATTAAACAGATCTGGTTAGCTATTACTAGCACTTTTTAAAAATTTTTTAATTGAAGTACAGTAACATGTTTGATCACTGCTGGTACCTGTGGCAGGGGGACCAGTGCTAAGCCCATAAAGACGTCCAAATGTATGGACTGAATGAAGCCACAGTGGTTAGTTTTAGGGAATATTTGTGCTGGCAGTATTGAAACTGGTTTTGCAAGGTCACAAAGTTATTAGCACATAAAGGCACAGGATTATGTTGTGCTGGATTAACAACTACTTCTGCAGGATTAGCTGACATTTAATTATTTTTTCTCCGAGAACCACTACAAAAAAATGCACTTTTAAATTCCAGGAAAGTGTTGTCACAAGCAGTTAGATAGGTAGGAATGATTCCGCCACTACATAGTGGAGTTATTTTAAGTGCCCTATTACTGTCGGTACAGTTTTAAGAAATGTCCACTAAATAGTACCTAGTGTTTATCCTGTTACACCTTGCAAATTTTTGCTTTTACAATTGTTCTTTACCGTTATGTAAATGTGTAACTCTGCCCTCTTTTTGTACAGCTCCTCAATAGAACTTTCCTCTGTTCTTTAGCAAACTAGCTACAGAATGCCTGTAAATATTTTATGCTACAGCAATACATTTATATGAAGACTGTTTTAGGTCCTGGGAAAGCCATGTTGTCATTGCCAAGAGACCTTTGCAGCAGTGTTATTTGCTGTAAGTAGAACTAAATCTTTTGGGCTTTTTATTGGCTTTCTGTAGAATTAAACGGACGCCAGCATTTTTTTTTTTTTTACATGTGTACGGTTTCTTTTATGAAAGGGTAAGTGTTATTTGAAAGCATTTAACGTGCATGATTGAAGCATTTAAACTTACTTTGACACTGAGAAGGCAATTCAGTTGTGGCACGCGCTCCCTGGAGGGCATCTATCAGAGCTATTCTATTGTTGCTCCAATCATACGCCCTTTGGCATTTAACGCGACTGATAGCTCCAGGTTTAGCCAAACAAAGCAGCTAAACCCATCTACTGTTCTCATATGGATGTCTTAAAGTCCGGGTTTGGGCACCTAAACTACTGACATTACACCCATTTCTCTAACGTCCTAAGTGGATGCTGGGGACTCCGTAAGGACCATGGGGAATAGCGGCTCCGCAGGAGTCTGGGCACATCTAAAGAAAGCTTTAGGATCACCTGGTGTGCACTGGCTCCTCCCCCTATGACCCTCCTCCAAGCCTCAGTTAGATCTCTGTGCCCGAACGAGAAGGGTGCACACTAGGGGCTCTCCTGAGCTTCTTGGTGAAAGTTTTAGATTAGGTTTATTATTTTCAGTGAGACCTGCTGGCAACAGGCTCACTGCATCGAGGGACTAAGGGGAGAAGAAGCGAACTCACCTGCGTGCAGAGTGGATTGGGCTTCTTGGCTACTGGACATTAGCTCCAGAGGGACGATCACAGGTTCAGCCTGGATGGGTCCCGGAGCCGCGCCGCCGGCCCCCTTACAGAGCCAGAAGAGCGAAGAGGTCCGGAAAAATCGGCGGCAGAAGACGTTCCTGTCTTCAATAAGGTAGCGCACAGCACCGCAGCTGTGCGCCATTGCTCTCAGCACACTTCATACTCCGGTCACTGAGGGTGCAGGGCGCTGGGGGGGGCGCCCTGAGACGCAATAAAACACAATAAAATACCTTACATGGCAAAAAATACATCACATATAGCTCCTGGGCTATATGGATGCATTTAACCCCTGCCAGAATATACAGAAAAACGGGAGATAAGGCCGCCGGAAAAGGGGCGGGGCCTATCTCCTCAGCACACTGGCGCCATTTTCCCTCACAGCTCAGTTGGAGGGAAGCTCCCTGGCTCTCCCCTGCAGTCACTACACTACAGAAAGGGTTAAAAAAAGAGAGGGGGGCACTAATTAGGCGCAGTATTAAAACATACAGCAGCTATAAAGGGAAAAACACTTATATAAGGTTATCCCTGTATATATATATATATATATATATAGCGCTCTGGTGTGTGCTGGCAAACTCTCCCTCTGTCTCCCCAAAGGGCTAGTGGGGTCCTGTCCTCTATCAGAGCATTCCCTGTGTGTGTGCTGTGTGTCGGTACGTTTGTGTCGACATGTATGAGGAGAAAAATAATGTGGAGACGGAGCAGATTGTCTGTAATAGTGATGTCACCCCCTAGGGGGTCGACACCTGAGTGAATGTACTGTTGAAAATTACGTGACAGTGTCAGCTCTGTATAAAAGACAGTGGTTGACATGAGACAGCCGGCTACTCAGCTTGTGCATGTCCAGACGTCTCATAGGCCGTCAGGGGCTCTAAAGCGCCCGTTACCTCAGATGGCAGATACAGACGCCGACACGGATACTGACTCCTGTGTCGACGGTGAAGAGACAACCGTGATTTCCAATAGGGCCACACGTTACATGATTGAGGCAATGGAAAATGTTTACACATTTCTGATAATATGAGTACCACCAAAAAGGGGTATTATGTTTGGTGAGGAAAAACTACCTGTAGTTTTCCTGAATCTGAGAAATAAAATGAGGTGTGTGATGATGCGTGGGTTTCCCCCGATAATAATTTCTAAAAAGTTATTGACAGTATACCTTTTCCCGCCAGAGGTTAGGGTGCGTTGGGAAACACCCCCTAGGGGGGTTAAGGCGCTCACACGCTTGTAAGAACAAGGGCTCTACCCTCTCCTGAGATGGCCGCCCTTAAGGATCCTGCTGATAAAAGCAGGAGGGTATCCTAAAATGTATTTACACACATAATGGTGTTATACTGCGACCAGCAATCGCCTCAGCCTGGATGTGCAGTGCTGGGTTGGCGTGGTCGGATTCCCTGACTGGAAATATTGATATCCTAGATAAGGACAGTATATTATTGCCTATAGAGCATTTAAAAGATGCATTTCTATATATGCATGATGCACAGCGGAATATTTGCCGACTGGCATCAAGTATAAGTGCGTTGTCCAATTACACCAGTAAAGTGGTCAGGTGATGCGGATTCCAAACGGCATTTGGAAGTATTGCCTTAAAAAGGGGACATTTGGGGTCGGTTTTTCAGACCTGGTGGCCACGGCAACAGCTGGGATATCCACGTTTGTACCCCAGGTCTCCTCTCAAAATAAGACGCCGTATTATCAGGCGCAGTCCTTTGTTGGCAAGCGGACAAAAGGTTCCTCTTTTCTGCTCGTGACAGAGGGAGAGGAAAAAGGCTGCTGAGATCAGCCAGTTCACAGGAACAGAAACCCTTTCCCGCCTCTGCCAAGCCCTCAGTATGACGCTAGGGCTTTACAAGCTCAGGCACGGTGGAGGCCCGTTCTCAATAAATTTCAGTGCGCAGTGGGCTCACTCGCAAGTAGACCCCTGGATCCTTCAGGTAATATCTCAGGGGTACAAATTGGAATTCGAGACGTCTCCCCCTCGCCGTTTCCAAAAGTCGGTTTTACCGACGTCTCCCTCTGACAGGGAGGCAGTTTTGGAAGCCATTCACAAGCTGTATTCCCAGCAGGTGATAATCAAGGTACCCCTCCTGCAACAGGGAACGGGGTATTATCCCACACTATTGTGGTACCGAAGCCAGACGGCTCGGTGAGACCGTTTCTAAATCTAAAATCTAAAATCTTTGAACACTTACATACAGAGGTTCAAATTCAAGATTGAGTCACTCAGAGCAGTGATTGCGAACCTGGAAGAAGGGGACTACATGATGTCTCGGGACATCAAGGATGCTTACCTTCAGGTCAAAATTTACCCTTCTCACCAAGGGTACCTCAGGTTATGGTACAGAACTGTCACTATCAGTTAAGACGCTGCCGTAGGGATGGTCCACGGCACCCCGGGTCTTTACCAAGGTATTGGCCGAAATGATGATATTCCTTCGAAGGAAGGGAATTTTAGTTATCCCTTACTTGGACGATTCCCTGATAAGGGTAAGATCCAGGGAACAGTTGGAGGTCGGTGTAGCACTATCTCAGATAGTGTTGCGGCAGCACGATTGGATTCTCAATATTCCAAAATCGCACCTGGTTCCGACGACGTGTCTTCTGTTCCTAGGGATGATCCTGGACACAGTCCAGAAAAAGGTGTTTCTCCCGGAGGAGAAAGCCAGGGAGTTATCCGAGCTAGTCAGGAACCTCCTAAAACCGAGCCAAGTCTCTGGGTAAAATGGTGGCTTCCTACGAAGCAATCCCATTCGGCAGATTCCACGCAAGAACTTTCCAGTGGGACCTGCTGGACAAATGGTCCGGATCGCATCTTCAGATGGATCAGCGGATAACCCTGTCACCAAGGACAAGGGTGTCCCTCCTGTGGTGATTGCAGAGTGCTCATCTTCTAGAGGGCCGCAGATTAGGCATTCAGGACTGGGTCCTGGTGACCACGGATGCCAGCCTGCGAGGCTGGGGAGCAGTCACACAGGGAAGGAATAGCCAGGGCCTTATGGTCAAGCCTGGAGACATCACTTCACATAAATATCCTGAAGCTAAGGGACATTTACAATGCTCTAAGCTTAGCAAGACCTCTGCTTCAAGGTCAGCCGGTGTTGATCCAGTCGGACAACATCACGGCAGTCACCCACGTAAACAGACAGGGTGGCACAAGAAGCAGGAGGGCAATGGCAGAAGCTGCAAGGATTCTTCGCTGGGCGGAAAATCATGTGATAGCACTGTCAGCAGTATTCATTCCGGGAGTGGACAACTGGGAAGCAGACTTCCTCAGCACGACCTCCACCCGGGAGAGTGGGGACTTCACCCAGAAGTCTTCCACATGATTAAAAACTCGACAGGTATTGCGCCAGGTCCAGGGACCCTCAGGCAATAAGCTGTAGACGCTCTGGTAACACCGTGGGTGTACCAGTCAGGGTATGTGTTCCCTCCTCTGCCTCTCATACCCAAGGTACTGAGATTGATAAGATGGAGAGGAGTAAGCACTATATTCGTGGTTCCGGATTGGCCAAGAATGACTTGGTAACCGGAACTTCAAGAGAGGCTCACGGAGGATCCGTGGCCTCTACCTCTAAGAAGGGACCTGCTCCAGCAAGGACCCTGTCTGTTCCAAGACTTACCGCGGCTGCGTTTGACGGCATGGCGGTTGAACGCCGGATCCTGAAGGAAAAAAGGCATTCCGGATGAAGTCATCCCTATCCTGATCAAAGCCAGGAAGGATGTAACCGCAAAAACATTATCACCGCAATTGGCGAAAATATGTTGCGTGGTGCGAGGCCAGTAAGGCCCGACGGAGGAAATTCAACTGGGTCGATTCCTACATTTCCTGCAAACAGGACTGTCTATGGGCCTGAAATTGGGGTCCATTAAGGTTCAAATTTCGGCCCTGTCAATTTTCTTCCAAAAAGAACTAGCTTCAGTCCCTGAAGTTCAGACGTTTGTAAAAGGGGTACTGCATATACAGCCTCCTTTTGTGCCTCCAGTGGCACTTTGGGATCTCAATGTAGTTTTGGGTTCCAAAAGTCACATTGGTTTGAACCACTTAAATCTGTGGAGTTAAAATATCTCACATGGAAAGTGGTCATGCTGTTGGCCCTGGCCTGGGCCAGGCGCGTGTCAGAATTGGCGGCTTTATCCTGAAAAAGCCCTTATCTGATTTTCCATTCGGACAGGGCGGAATTGAGGACTCGTCCTCAGTTTCTCCCCAAGGTGGTTTCAGCGTCTCACCTGAACCAACCTATTGGTGGTGCCTGCGGCTACTAGGGACTTGGAGGCCTCCAAGTTGCTAGACGTTGTCAGTGCCCTGAAAATATATGTTTCCAGGACGGCTGGAGTCAGGAAATCTGACTCGCTGTTTATCCTGTGTGCACCCAACAAGCTGGGTGCTCCTGCTTCTAAGCAGACTATTGCTCGTTGGATTTGTAGTACAATTCAGCTTGCACATTCTGTGGCAGGCCTGCCACAGCCAAAAATCTGTAAATGCCCACTCCACAAGGAAGGTGGGCTCATCTTGGGCGGCTGCCCGAGGGGTATCGGCTTTACAACTTTGCCGAGCAGCTACTTGGTCAGGAGCAAATACGTTTGTAAAATTCTACAAAATTGATATCCTGGCTGAGGAGGACCTGGAGTTCTCTCATTTGGTGCTGCAGAGTCATCCGCACTCTCCCGCCCGTTTGGGAGCTTTGGTATAATCCCCATGGTCCTTACGGAGTCCCCAGCATCCACTTAGGACGTTAGAGAAAATAAGAATTTACTTACCGATAATTCTATTTCTCATAGTCCGTAGTGGATGCTGGGCGCCCATCCCAAGTGCGGATTGTCTGCAATACTTGTACATAGTTATTGTTACAAAAATCGGGTTATTATTGTTGTGAGCCATCTTTCAGAGGCTCCTCTGTTATCATGCTGTTAACTGGGTTCAGATCACAGGTTATACGGTGTGATTGGTGTGGCTGGTATGAGTCTTACCCGGGATTCAAAATCCTTCCTTATTGTGTACGCTCGTCCGGGCACAGTATCCTAACTGAGGCTTGGAGGAGGGTCATAGGGGGAGGAGCCAGTGCACACCAGGTGATCCTAAAGCTTTCTTTAGATGTGCCCAGACTCCTGCGGAGCCGCTATTCCCCATGGTCCTTACGGAGTCCCCAGCATCCACTACGGACTATGAGAAATAGAATTATCGGTAAGTAAATTCTTATTTTTTTTCTCATACTGTCAGGCTGATAGAAAAAAAATGCGTGTGCCACAGCTAATTGCGGTCTGATCGGGGCAACAATGTAATAGCTCTGATAGACGCCTGTTTGTTTAGACAGGCAGTAGGGGCTGCACACCACAATTGAATCGCCCAAGTCAGAAACTTTGCATTGGTGACTTCTCCTGAGGAAGTTAGGAAGGCCACAGATATAGGGGTATATTCAATTGAAGTCGAAAGCTGCCGTCTGTCGAAAAGACGGCAGTTTTCGACTTTTTTAGGTCGGTAGGGGTTCCGACCTATTCAATATAACCCCAAATTATTCGAAAAGTCGAGGAATTCCACTTGTCGAAAAGCACCTGGATCGGCGGAATAGCTGCCGATCCACGTGCTTGTGCCGAAAACGGGGCCAAAAAGTCGGATTGAAGACATGAGACGGGGCAGCGGGCTGCAGGGCACTACCGCTGACGGGCGCCCCCCCGGCCAGGCTCCCGGCAGCGCACCCCGTCCGCCGCTGATGCCGCCCGCTGACAGGTCGTCCGCTGATGTGTCCCCCGCCGCCCGCTGACAGGTCCTCCGCTGATGTGTCCCCAGCCACCCACTGACAGGTCCTCCGCTGATGTGTCCCCATCCGCCCACTGACCGCATCACCCGCCGCCTGCAGTTAACTCTCCCTGGCCGCCGCTGTCGGGTGTCCCCCCAACCGCCCTCCCCCCCCCCCCCCCCCCCCCGCGAGCCGCCACTGATGTGTCCCCCGCCGCCCGCTGACAGGTCCTCTGCCGCCGCTGATGTGTCCCCCGCCGCCTGACAGGTACCTCCGGCCGCTGCAGTTCACTCTCCCTGTCCTCCACTGACAGCTACACCGGGCAGCCACTAGCACCAGCAATACGGGACAACGTGAGCAGACAAATCCGACAGTCGAATTTGGCCGCTCATTTGAATAGGGCTTGTCGGATCCATTCCGACAAATGCATGTCGGAATGGATCCGACTTTAATTGAATATACCCCATAAAGTTAGACATCTGTACTCAACACAATTACATTTGTTAACAGTTGAGATGTTTTAGGAAACTTAAGGTAGGTACACACCTAAACGACGGACCAATGATGCAATGTAACAATACTTAGTAGATCTGCTTAATGATCTACTGGGTGATTCTCCAGAAAGTGAACCTAAAGCCCCATGCATCAAACGCTTTTCATTTTTTCTCTTGCGTACTAGAGGACGCTGGGGTCCACATTAGTACCATGGGGTATAGACAGGTCCACTAGGAGCCATTGGCACTTTAAGAGTTTGAGAGTGTGGGCTGGCTCCTCCCTCTCTGCCCCTCCTACCAGACTCAGCTTAGAAAATGTGCCCGGAGGAGCCGGTCACAGCTAGGGAAGCTCTACAGAGCTTCTCCTGAAAAAGTTTATTTTTAGAGTTTTTTATTTTACAGGGAAGCTGCTGGCAACAGCCTCCCTGCTTCGTGGGACTAAGGGGGGGGAGGGGAGTAGTGTCCGCCCTGCGGGGTCTGAGCCACTATCCTCGCTGACTGGACACTGAGCTCCTGAGGGGATCGAACGTTCCCCGCCACAGGGGATTGCTCACCTCGGCAGCATGCCGCCACCCCGTTACTGAGCCAGAAGATCAGTGGCGAGTCAGTCACCGGCCCCCCTAGCAAGCGGGGAGCCGGTGTGAAGGTGACGGCAACAGGGTATGGAGAGCAGTACTAACTGCGCTCCGGGGCTCAGCGGTACATGGTGTGGCACTGTGAGGGGAGCCCTGAGCCAGCACCTACACCATACACTGACCTCTCAAGCCTGTCGGGGTCCCAGAATTGCTGCCAGCATGATTCCTCAGGCCAGTATAATCTCCAGAAGAGCGGGACGACAGCGCCATTAAGGGGGCGGAGCTTCTCAGAGCAGACCCAGCAGCGTTCAGCGCCATTTTCCTGCCTGCAGAAACGCTGTCAGTGAAGAGCAGTCCCTCCATATCAACTCCAGCTATCTCTTACGGTTCCAGGGGGTTGTAGAAGGGGGGGGGGGGGGGCATGTGTACAGACTGTGTAACCTATTAAGGGACACAGTCAGCGCTGGTTGGGGTCTCCCTATACCTTGAAAGCGCTGTGTGTGGGTTGGCTCCAATCTCTGTGTCTCTCTTGCCATTCTTGGAGGTGAAACTCTGTCTATCCTCCCCTGTGTGTGTGTGTGTGTGTGGAGTGTCTGGGGACTCTGTTTCATATGCTGCAGAGGATATGTCCTCTTAGGATGATTTCATGCCATGTAATCAGGATTGCACTGTTTTGGCGTAAATACCAGCAAGGGAGCCTGAATGGTTATCCTCTATCAAATCTATGATTTCTCAGATTTCTATTAGAGTTGCACAGAATGAATCTGCAACTCAGGTTTTACAGAACTCTATGGCAGTTTGGTCCGGTTCTGTCATAAAAAAAATAGGAAAACCCACCCATAGTGGACGCGTCTGTATCCAGACTCTCGAAAAAGGTGGTTTTACCTGTTCCAGGATCTACCGCCTTAAAGGAGCTGGCTGATCGCAAAATTGATACTACGCTCAAATCCATGGCCCTCATTCCGAGTTGATCGCTCGCAAGGCGAATTTAGCAGAGTTGCTCACGCTAAGCCTACGCCTACTGGGAGTGTATCTTAGCTTCTTAAAATTGCGACCGATGTATTCGCAATATTGCGATTACAAACTACTTAGCAGTTTCAGAGTAGCTTCAGACTTACTCGGCATCTGCGATCAGTTCAGTGCTTGTCGTTCCTGGTTTGACGTCACAAACACACCCAGCGTTCGCCCAGACACTCCCCCGTTTCCCCGGCCACTCCTGCGTTTTTTCCGGAAACGGTAGCGTTTTTCCCCGCACGCCCATAAAACGGCCTGTTTCCGCCCAGTAACACCCATTTCCTGTCAATCACATTACGATCGCCGGAGCGATGAAAAAGCCGTGAGTAAAAATACTATCTCCATTGTAAAATTACTTGGCGCAGTCGCAGTGCGATTATTGCGCATGCGTACTAAGCGGAATTTCACTGCGATGCGATGAAAAATACAGAGCGAACGACTCGGAATGAGGGCCCATATACACTGCTTCAGGGGCAATTCTACGTCCCACTATTGCCTGTGCATGGATTTCCAAAGCTATAGTGAAGTGGTCAGGCACGTTACTTGAGGATTTGGATACAATGGATAAAAGTGATGTTGAATTGTTTTTACGTAACATTCAAGATTCTGCAGGATTTATGGTGGAATCCATGAAAGACCTGGGTACCATGGCTGCAGGGATATCTGCCATGTCTGTCTCAGCTTGTAGGGGACTTTGGCTGCGCCAGTGGTCTGCCAACGTGGAATCAAGGAGAGGTGTGGAGACCCTACAATGCACAGGTCAGGCTCTCTTTGGGGAAGCGTTGGATGCATGGATCTCCACGGCTACAGCGGGTAAGTCACCTTTTCTTTCCTCAGCTGCACCTGCTACGAAGAAACCCTTTTCTTCAGCTGCATCACAGTCCTTTCGGGTTGCTAAAACAAGAAAGGCCAAACCGTCCAACACCTTCTTTAGAGGAGGTCCACCAAAATCCAAGAAACCTGCTGCTGCGGGTTCCCAGGAACAGAAGCCTGCTTCAGGTACGCCAAAGTCCTCCGCATGACAGTGGACCTCGCGGCCTGGAGGTAGGGCTGGTGGGGGCGAGACTCAGACATTTCAGTCACGTCTGGGTGTCGTCCGGCCTGGATCCCTGGGTACAAGATATTGTGTCCCAGGGGTACTGGCTGGGATTTCAAGATCTCCCTCCTCACTGGTTCTTCAAATCAGGCTTTCCAGCTTTGCCGTCAGACAGGGCTATCCTACAGGGAACCATCCAAAAGTTGGTGGAGGCACAGGTTATTGTACCAGTTCCTCCCCAGATGCAAAACAAGGATTACTATTCGAACCTTTTCGTGGTACCGAAACCGGATGTTTCGGTCAGGCCCATTCTGAACTTAAAATCACTAAACCCCTTTATGAGGGAGTTCAAGTTCAAAATGGAGTCTCGAAGGGCGGTGATATCGGGTCTGGAGGAGGGGAAATTCCTGGTGTCCCTGGATATCAAGGATGCGTACCTCCACATTCCGATTTGGCCACCGCATCAAGCTTATCTCCAATTCACACTGTTGGACTGTCATTTTAAATTCCAGGCCCTGCCATTCAGCCTCTCCACAGCACCGAGGGTATTCACTAAGGTGATGGCGGAAATTATGGTTCTCCTCCGCAGACATGGGGCGAACATAATTCCATATCGGGACGATCTGCTGATAAAGGCATTGTCCAAGGAGAAGCTGTTACAGTCCATAGCGCTCACGACCCAGCTTCTCAGGGAACATGGTTGGATCCTGAATCTTCCAAAATCACATTTGGAACCAACCAGGAGGTTGTCATTAATGGGAATGATCCTAAACACGGAAGTGCAGAGGGTGTTTCTTCCAGAGGAAAAAGCGTTGGTGATACAAACAATGGTCCGGGATGTCCTGAAGCCAGCCCGGGTGTCGGTTCATCAGTGCATTCGCCTTCTGGGGAAGATGGTGGCCTCTTATGAGGCTCTGCAGTTAGGGAGGTTTCATGCTCTGTCCTTCCAACTGGATCTCCTGGACAAATGGTCGGGATCTCATCTACACATGCACCAGAGAATACGTCTGTCGCCAAAGGCCAGGATTTCACTCCTCTGGTGGATGCAATTACCTCGCCTTCTGGAGGGCCGCAGGTTCGGGATTAGGGACTGGATCCTGCTAACCACGGATGCAAGTCTCCGTGGCTGGGGCGCAGTCACTCAAGGGGAAACCTTCCAAGGAAGGTGGTCAAGTCTGGAAGCCGGCCTGCTGATAAACATTCTGGAACTAAGAGCAGTCTACAACAATCTTCTCCAAGCGGCCCATCTTCTGAGAAATCTGGCCATTCAAGTGCAGTCGGACAATGTAACGACAGTGGCTTACATAAACCATCAGGGCGGAACGAAGAGCAGAGCTGCAATGTCAGAGGTAACAAGAATCACCCTCTCGGTGGAAAAACACGCATTGGTGCTGTCGGCAATCTTCATTCCGGGAGTAGACAACTGGGAAGCGGACTTCCTCAGCAGACACGATCTCCATCCAGGAGAGTGGGGACTCCATCCGGAGGTGTTCAAGGAGGTAACAGATCTTTGGGGCGTACCCAAAATAGACATGATGGCCTCTCGTCTCAACAAGAAGCTTCGGCGATATTGTTCCAGGTCGAGGGACCCGCAAGCAGTGGCGGTGGACGCCCTAGTGACTCTGTGGGTGTTCCAGTCCGTGTACGTGTTTCCTCCACTTCCACTAATTCCAAGAGTGCTAAAACTCATAAGGAGAACAAGAGTTCAGGCAATCCTCATTGCTCAAGTCTGGCTAGGAAAGGCCTTGGTATGCGGATCTTCTGGATCTACTGCTAGAAGAGCCGAGGCCTCTTCCTCTTCAGGAGGACCTGCTGCAGCAGGGGCCGTTCTCCTATCAAGACATACCGCGGCTACGTTTGACAGCATGGAGGTTGAACGCCAGATATTAGCCCGGAAGGGCATTCCGAACAAGGTTATTCCTACCCTGATACAGGCTGGGAAACGAGTAACGTCAAAGCGTTACCATCGCATTTGGAAAAAGTATGTGTTTTGGTGTGAATCCAAGAAGTTTCTTACGGTGGAGTTTAAACTTAGATGATTTCTCCTCTTTCTCCAAGCAGGTGTGGATATGGGCCTGAGATTAGGTTCCGTGAAGGCCAGATTCGGCCCTATCCATTTTCTTCCAGAAACAATTTGCTGCCCTCCCTGAGGTTTTCTTTTTTGAAGGGAATTCTGCACATCCAACCTCACTTTGTGCCGTCTACGATGCCCTGGGATCTTAACGTGGTGTTGCAGTTCCTCCAGTCGGACTGGTTTGAGCCTTTACAGGAGGTCGAGGTCAAGTTTCTCACGTGGAAGGCAGTCACTTTGTTGGCCTTGGCTACTGCTAGACGTGTGTCAGAGTTGGGGGCTTTGTCATGTAAAAGCCCATACTTGATCTTCCATGAAGATAGAGCTGAGCTTCGAACACGTCAGCTGTTCCTTCCGAAGTATGTGTCGTCATTTCATATCAACCATCCTATTGTGGTGCCAGTTGCTACTGACTCCTCAGTTCCATCAAAGTCCTTGGATGTTGTAAGGGCTCTGAAAATCTGTGAAGAGGACTGCTCGTCACAAAAAATCGGACTCTCTGTTTGTCCTATATGATCCCAAGAAACTTGGGTGTCCTGCTTCTAAGCAGACGATCTCTCGCTGGATCAGGTTCACTATCCCGCATGCGTATTCTATGGCAGGATTGCCGTGTCCTACGTCTGTTAAGGCCCACTCTACTCGTAAGGTGGTTTCTTCCTGGGCGGCTGCCCGGGGTGTCTCGGCTTTACAGCTTTGCCGAGCGGCTAGTTGGTCGGGGTCGAATACGTTTGCAAAGTTCTACACGTTTGATACTTTGGCCTCAGAGGATCTGATGTTTGGTCAATCAGTTCTGCGGCAGGCTCCGCGCTCTCCCTCCCGTTCTGGGAGCTTTTGGTACATCCCCATGGTACTAATGTGGACCCCAGCATCCTCTAGGACGTAAGAGAAAATAGGATTTTAATTACAGCAGCCACCTGCAAATCTATTGCTGGCAAAAACCTTGTCCAGCGATTTAAAATACAACATTCTAATACCTGATACTAACTAAACCTTTCATAGTTTTAAGCGGAATCATTGTGTGCACGATGGGCCAGTGTAAGGTATGGTGTCTGTGGCATTCAAAGAGAAATATCAGGGAAATTGGATGGTTCAGTGCATTGTAACTGCTGGTCAGGCCCCTATGATGCGTGGCCACACCCCCTAATGCACACTATTTAGGAGTGTGTATGATTGAGAACAGAGAGAGAGCACCATGTACCTATATATATTAGGTTTCTGTTGTACTCTGTTTTATGACGCTACAGAACCTTTGTGGTCACCACCACCACCAACCAGAACCTGCAACACGAGGCAGCATTGATTCATGTTGTTTTCCAACAAATTATGATGCTGTCATCTGTGTGTCACAACAGTCGTGAAGATTCTTTAGCTTTGGCGACAATTTTCCAATATTTAATGCTATTGTTTAAGCGAACCTAGGGTTCCAGTCCTGTCCTTCGCTAACAGGTGGTGGGCAGCTGCTGTTGTAGCTGTGCATTCAGAGTTCTTCTGTAGGCCAGAGATGTAATGCATGGTTATATTGGTTACTGATGCCTTCCTGTTAGCTGGAGCCAGTGTGACAGCAATAATAATTCCACTGTCAGAGTAACTTTGAGCAAAATGTTGCCCATTCTGCTGTTTTGTCTGAACATCTGAACCCCTTGACCATGTGTCCATGCTTTTATGCATTGTGTTGCAGCCACATGACTGGCTGATTTTAGATGTTTGCATTAACAAGCAGGTGCTCTAACAAAGTGGCCACTAAGTGCATATTTTTGTTTATATGTTGCCCAATAATTTAAAACAACTTGACCATTTCTTAAGCTGTGTAGTAAGTTCACAGGCACATTGAGTAATATTGTGGTCAAAAACTATTGACTAAGTATGTGAACTGTTTGAAATGCATAATGCTGTTCATGGGTGTCACAATTTATATAGTTAACTCCTGGAATGCTTTATTGTGATTTAATTTGTAGCATTTATTCCTTTAATAAAACATAGGACTTGCTATAATTTTACCTAGTAAGAATTGTTTGCATTGGCCACCAAGGGTCACTGCAGATAAAAGCAACATGAAACTAAGAAAATATTTTGTAGTTGAATAATAAATTTGCTTTTGTACAACTACCTGTGTCCATGGTTTCTAATGTGTCGTTCACACCATCCCATATATTAACAATACCTTCTAGAAATACAATTAAAAAGGATGCACTATTAAAATAAATAAACATTTCTAAAGGATTAAGCAGTATTATGTTGTTTGGAAAAACATGATTTGGCTGTAAAGGTCCGTACACATTAGACGATGTCACTCTGTGAGCGACGTCGTCTAATGTTTCCCCTCCCGGGCCGGCCGGTCGGCGGCCGACTGTACACACTGAGCGATATGGCCGCTCATATCGCTCAGTGACATCATGCCTCCGCCAGCCCTGCATGCAGGTCGTGGACGACAGTCCCGATCCTACATGCATGCACTGGCGACAGCGACGATCGTTGCTAGGCCGCGCATCGGTTGTCTCTGTCGGCATACACACTTGCCGATAAAATGAGCGACGTCGCTCAGGTAGGGGGAAAATTAGCGATGTCGCTCATTTTATCGGCAAGTGTGTATGGGCCTTAACATACAAATGTATTTTTAGGTACTGCTTGGCTTCTAGTATATTCTAAATGCAACATGGATTTCAAGCCAGAGAATACAGGTCACGTTACAATCACATTGCGAGTCATGTTGGCCTAGCACAATTGTACAGTCCTGCATATTAATTAAACCACAGGTGCATTGTGGCTTCTTGCACCATCCTGTAGTGGCGAGCAGAAATCTGTCCAAAGTCAGGCGTTTAGGCACCCAAATGCAGCGTGAACATTACTTTACATGGGTTTAACAGCTTTACGTGGCTAAACCTGGTGCAGTTAATGGGCACCCATGGCACTCGCGGTGATTAGCAAAACAATTGAATATAGCCAGTCAGGTGACCAAAAAAACGTACAAATGCCCCTAAAACTGCGAAGTGGTGTCTTAGGGGCTTATTAAATTGTTTTCCTCCACAGCTACCACTAGGTGGTGCAAAACGGAGCCATTCAATTGTTGCTTCGTTTGGACTGCCGGTAGCTGCGGGGGTGATATTTCTACTTGCAGTCTCCTGAGGTGTGAGAAGAAATGTGCAGTAAGTTGGCACTTTTGACGTCCAAACTCTGTTTGTCCAAAGCTGGTCTTTAGACTGGTTTAGCCGTTTTACGTAGTTAAATCCTGCCTGTTTGAGCATGATATACCTGGCATGCGCGATATGCATGGGCGTCCAAACACAAGAGAATCCTGATATTTCTTTGGGCATCTGTAGTTTAGTGTTTAGACTGGAAAAATAGACGCCCAAAACAATTGAATTACCCCCTTAGTGTGTATGGCCAAAATAATACAGTAGTTCAAAATACTTTCACTGACTATGAGGTATATTCAATTAAGGGCTATAATGCCGTCTTGTCGAAAAGACGGCAGTTTTCGACTTTTTCAGGTCGGAAGAGGTTCCGACCTATTCAGTCCCCAGTATTTTTATTCGTCAAGTCGAGGAATTCGACTTGTCGAATAGTACGTGAATCGGCGGTATAGCTGCAGATTCACGTGCTTCTGAGGGAAACGGGGCCAAATTCGACAGATTTTGGCCCCATTTCCGACCATCTCAGTTCGACTTAAAAAAAAGTTGAACTGAGATGAGGGACCTGAGTGGGGGACAGCAGCGCTATAGTACAGCGCTGCAGGAGGATGTGTCATAGCCGCCGCTCACGGCAGCGTCCACCCGGCTCCAGCAAGTGAGGTTCCGCTTGCTGGAGCCGGGTGGACGCTTCTGTGAGGTCTGGCGGCTGTGACATCCTCCTACAGCGCTGCTGTCCCCCGTCTGCCCGCGGCTCTCCCCCCCTCTCCGGTCCCTCATCTCAATTCGACTTTTTTAAAGTCGAATTGAGATGGGCTTTGAATAGCCCTTGTCGGATCCACTCCGACAAATGCACGTCGGAATGGATCCGACCCTAATTGAATATAACCCTATACTGGAATATAAATTTACCTTGACATTGTTTTAAGAGAGATATAGTATTACAGCAATTGTGCATGGGGGATAGCTGGCAATCCCTGTCCCACTTTTGTGTCACCATGTTTGCAGAACTGCCTTGAAAATTAATCTAAACCCTTTGCTAACCTTATTTATAATTTGCTAGCTAAAGAAAATCTAGAGCCTTTAAAGATTTAAATTGTTTCCAAATTCTTGTGTCGAGAATTCTTAGTGTAATATGCTAAACGAGTATTGTTCCCTATTTAATACAGAGGACTAAGGGGTTCATTCAGAGTTGATCGCTCGCTGGCTAGTTTTAGCAGCCGTGCATATGCTATGCCGCCGCCCACTGGGGAGTGTATTTTAGCTTAGCAGAAGTGCGAACGCATGTGCAGCCGAGCTCTGCAAAAACAGTTTGTGGAGTTTCTGAGTAGCTTTGAACCTACTCGGCGCTTGCGTTCACTTCAGCCTATTCGTGTCCGGATTTGACGTCATACACCCGCCCAGCTACGCCTGCGTTTTTGCAAACCCTTCCTGAAAACGGTCAGTTGACACCCAGAAACTCCCCCTTCCTGTCAATCTTCTTGCGGCCGTCAGTGCGACTGAAAACTTCGCTAGAACCTGTGCACAACCACAACGGGCTTTGTACCCGTACGTCGCGTGTGCGCATTGTGGGGCATACGCATGCGCAGAAATGCAGTTTTTTAGCCTGATCGCTGCGAACAACGGCAGCTAGCGATCAACTGGGAATGACCCCCTAAATGTAATAGCCTCCGAATTGCTGGAGGTACGGGACTATGTGCGAGTCTGCCTGTTTTTTTTTGAAGCTGCAATCCTTTACATGGCAAAAGCTGGTTGGTTTTGCCATGTAAAGGTTTGCTGCTTTAAGGAATTATGGAAAGTGTTTCCATAATTCATGTTGTTGTTTTTATTTACAAAACTGACCCACGTTAGTGTTTTGTGGCTCTGACCTCAGGAATGTTTTTGTAATTTTGATTTAATGTTTTTGCATTCTGCACTTTATTTATGCTCTGTTGTGTCGAGAATTCTTAGTGGAATATGCTAAACGAGTATTGTTCCCTATGTAAAGACAGAGGACTAAATGTTGCTGGAGGTGCTGGACTATGGGGGTAATTCCAAGTTGATCGCAGCAGGATATTTTTTAGCAGTTGGGCAAAACCATGTGCACTGCAGGGGAGGCAGATATAACATGTGCAGAGAGAGTTAGATTTGGGTGGGTTATTTTATTTCTGTGCAGGGTAAATACTGGCTGCTTTATTTTTACACTGCAAATTATACAAATTATATTATGCAAATTAGATGAGCTCATCTCCTGCGCCGCCTCTCCCTATGCTGTGAATGGGAACCGTGTCGCATCGACACGGCTCCCATTCACACCGCACCTGACCTGGTAATCAACCCGGGTAAAACCCTTCTTTTTTACCGGGTTGAATTACCGGGTCAGGCGACCCGCTAAATCGTCAAAGGACCTTTCACATCGCACACTGACCCGGTTCGACACGGCAATATGCCGTGTCGATACCGGGTTATTTGTGCAATGTGAAAGGGGTATTAGATTGCAGATTGAACACACCCCACCCAAATCTAACTCTCTCTGCACATGTTAAATCTGCCTCCCCTGCAGTGCACATGGTTTTGCCCAACTGCTAAAAAATTTCCTGCTGCGATCAACTGGGAATTACCCCCTATGTACGAGTCTGCCTGTTTTTTTTAAAGCGGCAATCCTATACATGGCAAAACATGGTTGGTTTTGCCTTGTAAGTAATTTTGCGAGTCTGCCCTTTTTTTTTTTTTTTTAAAGCAGTAATATCCCGCTCCTCGGGCAACCCGGAGGTTATTACATTTAGCCCAGAGTATGTTTGTACATTGCTGGGATTTTTGCCTCTCCCCCTAAGTCAGACTGCTTAAACCAAAGGTGTCTATATGTATGTGTATACATTTTTTTATGCGTGAGCCATTTTAAAAAATGTGCAGACACTCCATTTTTAATGGTGATCTGTTATCTCTGTAATGTGGGTGTAGTATGGTATGCCGGGAGCCCGACCGCCGGCAACCTGAAGACCACCCCTGTAATGCTGCTGCCTGATTCAGTACAACATACAATAAATGGAGTCTGCCAGTATTGTCCAAGCCCTTAATCTGCTACTGTAGCTCTCTGTGTCAGGGAAAGATAATGGCACACCCTCAACAGTATTCTAGCCAGCCAACAGGCAAGGACTACTGCAAATGTTCAAACGTTGAACAATTAAAGTATGAAGGACTGTAGAGTCAATGAGAGGTTTTTTTTTCTTTTGTAATTGTTTTATAACATACAACAGACATAACTTTTGTTTATTTTTTTTTCTGGAATGTTGTTGTTTACTAGTTGCCTCAGTACTGAAATAGAAGTATAATGTCTTCCATAGGGGGAGAAGAATGGCGGCTTTGATGTGCTGTACCACAACATGAAACATGGGCAGATATCTACTAAGGAGCTGTCGGAATTTATACGGGAGAGGTAATATTCTCTGCTTATTAATGATTAATGCAGTTTCTGTGTGCGTATGGGACACTCCTTGCTGAATGAACATAAGCACTTCTTAGTATTGGTGTTATCCGTCAAATACATTGGTAAGGGTAATGTTTGTTGATCCTTTATGCAAGTCTAAATTTTATTTAGAAGGAATCCATCTACATCATACAAAAACATTTTACTTCTGATTTAATTGAATGTAGTGGATCAAAAAGAAAAGTCCAGTTAATCAAATCACCTTAAAGGTATTGCGGCCATTGGATAATCGCTAAAGGACCCTGCTTAGTCTGAATTGCATGGGTGTTTTTCACTACAACTCAGATTTGTATATACACACACACACACACACACACACACACACACACACACACACACACACACACACACACACACACACACACACGTATGTGTGTATATATGTGTGTGTGTATAGTGCAGCGTGGGAGGTGGGCACTGCAGGAGACTTGTCACGCAAAAGAATCAGTACATGACACTGTAGCTTAAGTCAACGTTTCAGGGGATACCCCTTTTATCAAGACAATACAAACAGTGTACAAACAACAAATAAATACCTGTAGTGACAAACCCAAGTGCACCACCCCGCCTCCGCTCTCCCGGAGATCCCATGACGTCATCAGCGCACACTGGCGCCAGCCGCCCGGCGTCTCACGGGGGCGGGCACTGAAACAAATGTGTACCATCACCATAGTGACAGGTCCCATACAAGACATATAAATAACAATACAACAGCAGAGCCAAAGAATCCGGTGATGTAAACTAATAGTGTACCAAACGATACATTATATATTGTAAATAACTGGTTATTGAGACACACACTGCATCTGTACACTAGTATATAAAAATAGTTTTATAGATGATGATTTTTATCTAGAAATTTCTCATTTTAACCCTTTAAGTTATAGTGTCATGCATTTTATCCGTGCATGACCAAACCCGTGGGTTAATCCAGGCTGTCAAAACGCCCTGTTACTATGTATTAAGGTGTTGTGGCCATTAATGTATAACTTATGCTCTAAGACATTCAAAGTATACTGATAGTATCCTAAAGTGAAACCAAACTATACACAGGGACAGCTACTAACTAGCTAGCATGAAATAGCCTATCTATGCGAACAACCTAACTCAACCCTAGGGTTTATAAATTAATAAATTAATAACCAGGGGCCGAATGTTGTATGACCGGTAACTACAATAGCAGATCCTTATAAAAAGCAAGTGTAAAAGAGCATATCATTCAAGCCCAGATGCTTCACTGTTTGCATGGTGTGGATCCACCTTGCTTCTTATTGTAATAGACTACGGCCTCTATTACCACCCCTGACGTTGGCAGGGATGGAGTCAATCATTTTATATCTTATAGAAGCAGGACTATGTTGATATTCCTTGAAATGGCGGGCTACTGGTTGATCTGAGCCCCTTCCTTCAATTGCTGCACGAATACTTGACCAATGCATTGCTATTCTCTCCTTAAATTGACGCGTCGTCTTCCCTACATATAAAAGTCCACAAGGACATTTAATGTAGTAGATGACAAACCTGCTGGTACACGTCAAAGGAAATTTTATAGTGAATTTTATACCTGACCTGGGATTATGGAAAAATGCACCAGTTTCTAAACTGCTGCACGTAGTACATCCCAAACATTTATAGTTCCCTGCGTAGCGGGTTAAGAAATGTTCAGATGATTGTTGTCTTCTCCCAGTTACATCATTATGTACATTGGCGTCTTTGATGTTTCAACCTCTTCTGTATGATGGCAAGATTGTGCAATTCTTGAAGGGGGGCAGACTTTTATTGTGTGTTACAATAGGCCATACTGCCCTTGCCTTTTTCATATTCTCCTGGCTGGATGTAGAAAAATCCTGTGGCCACACAATACGATTGATGTTATTAGGTCTAATCTGTTTCTGTAGGATCTTAGTCCTGTCCAATGCCAGGACCGTGCTTTGGCGCTTCTCAATCATTTCAACTGGTAGCCGCTCACCAAGAATTTAACCAACATACTGTCAATCTGCTGGACTGCATCTTGTCGGTCACTGCAAATTCTGAATATCCTCAAGAATTGGTAATGTCCAGGTAATGTATCTCCTCTTAGCAGAATCCACAGTTTCCATGCACATTAAAGCATTTTTTCGTTATATCGACGATATTTTCATTTTATGGTCTGACACCAAAGAAAAATTTGATACAGCTATGCAACTTATCAACACAATGGATTCATCAATCAAGTTCACCTACTCCACAAGCTACAAGGAGATACGTTACCTGGACGTTCGTATCAGTCAGGATTCTAGGCACAATCTTCACACTTTAGTGTTCTTCAAGGAAACGGACAGAAACACAATCTTGCATGCAAACAGCCATCACCCTCCAGCATTAAAATGGGGGTTGCCGTATTCCCAATTCTTGAGGATATTCAGAATTTGCAGTGACCGACAAGATGCAGTCCAGCAGATTGACAGTATGTTGGTTAAATTCTTGGTGAGCGGCTACCAGTTGAAATTGAGAAGCACCAGAGCACGGGTCCTGGCATTGGACAGGACTAAGATCCTGCTGAAACAGATTAGACCTAATAACATCAATCGTATTGTGTGGCCACAGGATTTTTCTACATCCAGCCAGGAGAATATGGAAAAGGCAAGGGCAGTATGGCCTATTGTCACACACGATTAAAGTCTGTCCCCCTTCAAGGATTGCACAATCTTGCCATCATACAGAAGAGGTCGAAACATCAAAGACGTCACTGTACATAATGATGTAACTGGGAGAAGACAACAATCATCCGAACATTTCTTTTTTTTTTTTTAAAGTATTTTATTGGACAACTGTACAACATTTACATACATTATCTCAAAACAGAACAAAATGATATAGTGACATATCTATACATTTGAGACAGTTGGTTTGAAATAAAACAATCAACATAAATCAGGTCAGGTCTATCAGAGAGTACCACAATAAGGGCCTTTTAGAAGGGTGGGTGTCCTAGGTCCAAAATTTCTAGGTTATACCATGTGGTGTGATATATGGCTTGGCGTAGGGAGGTTTTGACAGGGCTATCTAGTGTTTGCACATAAGGGAGCCATATGTCAAAGAATTTTGTTATTTTATTCTCTTTATCTAATAGCATTTCCAACCATTCCATGTGGAAGAGGTATGATATTCTTGGCAAAAATATAGCTATGGATAGGGAGTCGGTGGCTATCCATTGGGACAGTATTGTTTTTTTCCCTGCTGCTGCTATTTTGGTTAGTAATTGGCGTTTACCGATCTGTAGCTTAGAGGCAGGGTGATATGAGTGTAAGTCCCACATAACCCATTCCGGGGAAACGTCTAAGTTGAGATGCAGTTTATCTCTAACATATGTTTGAATTAGGTTCCAGAATTTACGTACTTCAAGGCAACTCCACAAACAGTGATAAATATCTGCATCTATCATGCCACACTTAAAACACTTGGAGTCAGAGACTGCTCCCATTTGGAGCCGTAGTTTTGGTGTAATGTAGGATCGGTGTAGGATTTGATAATTCATTTCTGCGTAAGATGCTGATATAAGGGTTTTATTGATCTTATTAAAGGCCGTAAGCATGGTGGAAACATCAATGGATGGGAAGTCTGATAGCCACTTTACTAGTCCCGTCTGGGTAGACTCCCAATCAATGGATTTTTTTATGTATGTATATAGCAATGCAGTACAATGCAGTACAGTAGTGCAGTAGAGGGGTATCCGAACATTTCTTAACCTGCAAAGCGGGGAACTATAAATGTTTGGGATGTACTACGTGCAGGAGTTTAGAAACTGGTGCATTTTTCCATCATCCCAGGTTGGGTAAAAAATTCACTATAAAATTTCCTTTGACGTGTACCAGCAGGTTTGTAGTCTACTACATTAAATGTCCTTGTGGACTTTTATATGTAGGGAAGACGCATCATTTTAAGGAGAGAATAGCAATGCATCGGTCAAGTATTTGTGCAGCAATTGAAGGATGGGCTCAGATCAACCAGCGGCCCGCCATTTCAAGGAATATCAACATAGTCTTGCTTCTATAAGATATAAGATGATTGACTCCATCCCTGCCAACGTCAGGGGTGGTAATAGAGGCCGTAGTCTATTACAATAAGAAGCAAGGTGGATCCACACCCTGCAAACAGTGAAGCATCTGGGCTTGAATGATATGCTCTTTTACACTTGCTTTTTATAAGGATCTGCTGTTGTAGTTACCGGTCATACAACATTCGGCCCCTGGTTATTAATTTATAAGCCCTAGGGTTGAGTTAGGTTGTTTGCATAGATAGGCTATTTCATGCTAGCTAGTTAGTAGTTGTCCCTGTGTAGTTTGGTTTCGCTTTAGGATACTACCAGTATACTTTGAATGTCTTAGAGCATAAGTTATACATTAATGGCCACAACACCTTAATACATAGTAACGGGGCATTTTGACAGCCTGGATTAACCCACGGGTTTGGTCATGCACGGATAAAATGCGTGACACTATAACTTAAAGGGTTAAAATGAGAAATTTCTAGATAAAATTATCATCTATAAAACTATTTTTATATACTAGTGTACAGATGCTTTGTGTGTCTCAATAACCAGTTATTTACAATATATAATGTATCGTTTGATACACTATTAGTTTGTATCACCGGATTCTTTGGCTCTGCTGTTGTATTGTTATTTATATGTCTTGTATGGGACCTGTCACTATGGTGATGGTACACATTTGTTTCAGTGCCCGCCCCCGTGAGACGCCGGGCGGCTGGCGCCAGTGTGCGCTGATGACGTCATGGGATCTCCGGGAGAGCGGAGGCGGGGCACTGCACTTGGGTTTGTCACTACAGGTATTTATTCGTTGTTTGTACACTGTTTGCATTGTCTTGATAAAAGGGGTATCCCCTGAAACATTGACTTAATCTATAGTGTCATGAAATTATTCTTTTGGATGACAAGTCTCCTGCAGTGCCCACCTCACACGCTGCATACATGAAATATATAGTAGTAATTCGGGGATTCTGTTTTTTGTTGTTGTTAATATTTAATAAATGCACAGATTTTTCAAATGCATGCAAACATAAAGAAAGTTGTATAAGACATTACCCGTTAGTAGGATATATTAGTACTTGTGGCAGGGCACACCGGACCCCCGTATCTTATGCTTAAAACCCGTGCTGCGGCACCATCTTTAAAGGGACCAATCAGCACTAGGTGCCATATTCAAAGCCCCAATAGGTGCTATTCGCTATTTTTTGAAATGGGTGTATGATAAATGTATACTGTAATGCTGTTTTGGTGAACTTTGGCCCTGGAAGCTCCAGATGATGATAGGGGATGCATTGATGAAAGAGGAGCCATTGCAGGGCTTGTTGTGCAGACCGCAGGGGACTGGAAGCTAGCTCCCGGCACCCCAGCGCTACAGGTTGTGAGTTGCAGAATGATGGAGTCCGGGAGCCTACCCCCAGCAACACCAGGCTGCGTGGGTGCACTCTGGAGAGAGAGAGCCACCTCCCTGGGGCCCAGCACTGTGAGCAGACAATCATTGGGTAAACCCCAGGGGCGCTGCTACATTGGGGAAGTGTGCGCAGAGGCCCCTGCTGCGGGACCAGGATATCCAGCTCCAAATGCAGCAATTCAGGCAGTATGCTGTTAACATTCAGCGCACTGCACTGCTGGAGAGTATATGCAGCTGCTGCAGCCATGAGGATCGGCGGCAGGTGCCGTTTGGATTAAATATATTTGAACTGGTCTGGTTGTGCTGCAGCCCGGGTCACCTCCAGGTGACTGCGGCAATGCAACAAGTTAACTCCTGGTGTGCTGCATCGGTGGAGAGCCCCAGCAGTCCTAGGGAGCCTGGTGCTAAGTGCTGGGACTAGTAAAGCAGACAGCAATAAATGATTGTAAAAAAAAATATATATGTATTTCTCTAACGTCCTAAGTGGATGCTGGGGACTCCGTCAGGACCATGGGGAATAGCGGCTCCGCAGGAGACAGGGCACAAAAGTAAAAGCTTTAGGATCAGGTGGTGTGCACTGGCTCCTCCCCCTATGACCCTCCTCCAAGCCTCAGTTAGGTTTTTGTGCCCGTCCGAGCAGGGTGCAATCTAGGTGGCTCTCCTAAAGAGCTGCTTAGAAAAAGTTTTTAGGTTCTTTATTTTCAGTGAGTCCTGCTGGCAACAGGCTCACTGCATCGAGGGACTTAGGGGAGAGAAGTGAACTCACCTGCGTGCAGGATGGATTGGCTTCTTAGGCTACTGGACACCATTAGCTCCAGAGGGAGTCGGAACACAGGTCTCACCCTGGGGTTCGTCCCGGAGCCGCGCCGCCGACCCCCCTTGCAGATGCCGAAGATGGAAGAGGTCCAGAAGCAGGCGGCAGAAGACTTTTCAGTCTTCCTGAGGTAGCGCACAGCACTGCAGCTGTGCGCCATTGTTGTCAGCACACTTCACACAGCAGTCACGGAGGGTGCAGGGCGCTGGGGGGGCGCCCTGGGCAGCAATGTATAATACCTTTTTTATGGCTAAAAATACATCACATATAGCCCCTGGGGGCTATATGGATGTATTTAACCCCTGCCAGGTCTCAGAAAAACGGGAGAAGAAGCCCGCCGAAAAGGGGGCGGGGCCTATTCTCCTCAGCACACAGCGCCATTTTCCCTCACAGAAATGCTGGTGGGAAGGCTCCCAGGCTCTCCCCTGCACTGCACTACAGAAACAGGGTTAAAACAGAGAGGGGGGGCACTTATTTGGCGATATGTATATATATATTAAAATGCTATAAGGGAAAAACACTTATATAAAGGTTGTCCCTGTATAATTATAGCGTTTTTGGTGTGTGCTGGCAAACTCTCCCTCTGTCTCCCCAAAGGGCTAGTGGGTCCTGTCCTCTATCAGAGCATTCCCTGTGTGTGTGCTGTGTGTCGGTACGTGTGTGTCGACATGTATGAGGACGATGTTGGTGAGGAGTCGGAGCAATTGCCTGAAATGGTGATGTCACTCTCTAGGGAGTCGACACAGGAATGGATGGCTTAATTAAGGAATTACGTGATAATGTCAACACGCTGCAAGGTCGGTTGACGACATGAGACGGCCGGCAAACAAATTAGTACCTGTCCAGGCGTCTCAAACACCGTCAGGGGCTGTAAAACGCTCATTTACCTCAGTCGGTCGACACAGACACAGACACGGACACCGACTCCAGTGTCGACGGTGAAGAAACAAACGTATTTTCCTTTAGGGCCACACGTTACATGTTAAGGGCAATGAAGGAGGTGTTACATATTTCTGATACTACAAGTACCACAAAGAAGGGTATTATGTGGGGTGTGAAAAAACTACCTGTAGTTTTTCCTGAATCATATAAATGATGAGTGGGTTTCCCCCGATAGAAAATTATTGGCGGTATACCCTTTCCCGCCAGAAACACCCTTTAGGGTGGATAAGGCGCTCACACGCTTATCAAAACAAGTGGCGGTACCGTCTCCAGATAGGGCCGCCCTCAAGGAGCCAGCTGAGAGGCTGGAAAATATCCTAAAAAGGTATATACACACATACTGGTGTTATACTGCGACCAGCGATCGCCTCAACCTGGATGTGCAGCGCTGGGGTGGCTTGGTCGGATTCCCCTGAAAATATTGATACCCTTGACAGGGACAGTATTTTATTGACTATAGAGCATTTAAAGGATGCTTTTCTATATATGCGAGATGCACAGAGGGATATTTGCACTCTGGCATCAAGAGTAAGTGCGATGTCCATATCTGCCAGAAGATGTTTATGGACACGACAGTGGTCAGGTGTTGCAGATTCCAAACGGCACATGGAAGTATTGCCGTATAAAGGGGAGGAGTTATTTGGGGTCGGTCCATCGGACCTGGTGGCCACGGCAACAGCTGGAAAATCCACCTTTTTTACCCCAAGTCACATCTCAGCAGAAAAAGACACCATCTTTTCAGCCTCAGTCCTTTCGTCCCCATAAGGGCAAGCGGGCAAAAAGGCCAGTCATATCTGCCCAGGGATAGAGGAAAGGGAAGAAGACTGCAGCAGGCAGCCCATTCCCAGGAACAGAGCCCTCCACCGCTTCTACTAAGTCCTCAGCATGACGCTGGGGCCGTACAAGCGGACTCAGGTGCGGTGGGGGGTCGTCTCAAGAGTTTCAGCGCGTAGTGGGCTCACTCGCAAGTGGACCCCTGGATCCTACAAGTAGTATCCCAGGGGTACAGATTGGAAATTCGAGACGTCTCCCCCTCGCAGGCTCCTGATGTCTGTTTTACCAACGTCTTCCTCCGATAGGGAGGCAGTATTGGAAACAATTCACAAGCTGTATTCCCAGCAGGTGATAATCAAAGTACCCCTCCTACAACAAGGAAAGGGGTATTATTCCACACTATATTGTGGTACTGAAGCCGGACGGCTCGGTGAGACCTATTCTAAATGGATAATCTTTGAACACTTACATACAAAGGTTCAAATCGAGATGGAGTCACTCAGAGCAGTGATAGCGAACCAATAGGGTGTCCCTGGACATCAAGGTTGCTTACCTCCATGTCCCAAATTGCCCTTCTCACCAAGGGTACCTCAGGTTCGTGGGACGGAACTGTCACTATCAGTTTCAGACGCTGCCGTTTGGATTGTCCACGGCACCCCGGGTCTTTACCAAAGTAATGGCCGAAATGATGATTCTTCTTCAAAGAAAAGGCGTCTTAATTATCCCTTACTTGGACGATCTCCTGATAAGGGCAGGGTCCAGAGAACAGTTGGAAGTCGGAGTAGCACTATCTCAAGTAGTTCTACGACAGCACGGGTGGATTTTAAATATCCAAAATCGCCGCCGTTTCCGACGACACGTCTGCTGTGCCTAGGGATGGTTCTGGACACAGTCCAGAAAAAGGTGTTTCTCCCGGAGGAGAAAGCCAGGGAGTTATCCGAGCTAGTTAGGAACCTCCTAAAACCAGGAAAAGTGTCAGTGCATCATTGCACAAGAGTCCTGGGAAAAATGGTGGCTTATTACGAAGCGATTCCATTCGGCAGATTCCACGCAAGAACCTTTCAGTGGGATCTGCTGGACAAATGGTCCGGATCGCATCTTCAGATGCATCAGCGGATAACCCTATCTCCAAGGACAAGGGTGTCTCTCCTGTGGTGGTTACAGAGTGCTCATCTTCTAGAGGGCCGCAGATTCGGCATTCAGGATTGGATGCTGGTGACCACTGAGGCCAGCCTGAGAGGCTGGGGAGCAGTCACACAAGGAAAAAATTTCCAGGGAGTGTGATCAAGTCTGGAGACTTTTCTCCACATAAATATACTGGAGCTAAGGGCAATTTACAATGCTCTAAGCTTAGCAAGACCTCTGCTTCAAGGTCAGCCGGTATTGATCCAGTGGGACAACAACACGGCAGTCGCCCACGTAAACAGACAGGGCGGCACAAGAAGCAGGAGGGCAATGGCAGAAACTGCAAGGATTTTTCGCTGGGCGGAAAATCATGTGATAGCACTGTCAGCAGTGTTCATTCCGGGAGTGGACAACTGGGAAGCAGACTTCCTCAGCACAACCTCCACCCGGGAGAGTGGGGACTTCATCGGGAAGTCTTCCACATGATTGTGAACCGTTGGGAAAGACCAAAGGTGGACATGATGGCGTCCCGCCTGAACAAAAAACTGGACAAGTATTGCGCCAGGTCAAAAGACCCTCAGGCAATAGCTGTGGACGTTCTGGTAACACCGTGGGTGTACCAGTCGGTGTATGTCTTACCTCCTCTGCTTCTCATACCCAAGGTATTGAGAATTATAAGACGTAGAGGAGTAAGAACTATACTCGTGGCTCCGGATTGGCCAAGAAGGACTTGGTACCCGGAACTTCAAGAGATGCTCACAGAGGACTCATGGCCTCTGCCGCTAAGAAGGGACTTGTTTCAGCAAATACCATGTCTGTTCCAAGACTTACCGCGGCTGCGTTTGACGGCATGGCGGTTGAACGCCGGATCCTAAGGGAAAAAGGCATTCCGGAAGAGGTCATTCCTACCCTGGTCAAAGCCAGGAAGGAGGTGACCGCACAACATTATCACCACATGTGGCGAAAATATGTTGCGTGGTGTGAGGCCAGGAAGGCCCCACGAAGAAATTTCAACTCGGTCGTTTCCTGCATTCCTGCAAACAGGAGTGTCTATGGGCCTCAAATTGGGGTCCATTAAGGTTCCAATTTCGGCCCTGTCGATTTTCTTCCAAAAAAGAATTGGCTTCAGTTCCTGAAGTCCAGAAGTTTGTCAAGGGAGTGCTGCATATACAACCCCCTTTTGTGCCTCCAGTGGCACTGTGGGATCTCAACGTAGTTCTGGGATTCCTCAAATCACATTGGTTTAAACCGCTCAAATCTGTGGATTTGAAATATTTCACAGGGAAAGTGACCATGCGGTTGGCCCTGGCCTCGGCCAGGCGAGTGTCAGAATTGGCGGCGTTTGTCTCACAAAAGCCCATATCTGATTGTCCATTCGGACAGGGCAGAGCTGCGGAGTCGTCCCCAGTTTCTCCCTAAGGTGGTGTCAGTGTTTCACCTGAACCAGCTTATTGTGGTACCTGCGACTACTAGGGACTTGGAGGACTCCAAGTTGCTAGATGTTGTCAGGGCCCTGAAAATATAGTTTCCAGGACGACTGGAGTCAGGAAAACTGACTTGCTGTTATCCTGTATGCACCCAACAAACTGGGTGCTCTTGCTTCTAAGCAGACGATTGCTAGTTGGATGTGTAGTACAATTCAGCTTGCACATTCTGTGGCAGGCCTGCCACAGCCAAAATATGTAAATGCCCATTTCACAAGGAAGGTGGGCTCATCTTGGGCGGCTGCCCGAGGGCTCTCGGCTTTACAACTTTGCCGAGCTGATACTTGGTCAGGGGCACACCCTGACTGAGGAGGACCTGGAGTTCTCTCATTCGGTGCTGCAGAGTCATCCGCACTCTCCCGCCCGTTTGGGAGCTTTGGTATAATCCCCATGGTCCTGACGGAGTCCCCAGCATCCACTTAGGACGTTAGAGAAAATAAGAATTTACTTACCGATAATTCTATTTCTCGTAGTCCGTAGTGGATGCTGGGCGCCCATCCCAAGTGCGGATTGTCTGCAATACTTGTACATAGTTATTGTTACAAAAATCGGGTTATTATTGTTGTGAGCCATCTTTTCAGAGGCTCCGCTGTTATCATGCTGTTACCTGGGTTCAGATCACAGGTTGTACAGTGTGATTGGTGTGGCTGGTATGAGTCTTACCCGGGATTCAAAATCCTTCCTTATTGTGTACGCTCGTCCGGGCACAGTATCCTAACTGAGGCTTGGAGGAGGGTCATAGGGGGAGGAGCCAGTGCACACCACCTGATCCTAAATCTTTTACTTTTGTGCCCTGTCTCCTGCGGAGCCGCTATTCCCCATGGTCCTGACGGAGTCCCCAGCATCCACTACGGACTACGAGAAATAGAATTATCGGTAAGTAAATTCTTATTTCTCTAACGTCCTAAGTGGATGCTGGGACTCCGTAAGGACCATGGGGAATAGCGGCTCCGCAGGAGACAGGGCACAAAATAAAAGCTTGAGATATCAGGTGGTGTGCACTGGCTCCTCCCCCTATGACCCTCCTCCAAGCCAGTTAGATTTTTGTGCCCGGCCGAGAAGGGTGCAAACTAGGTAGCTCTCCAGAGCTGCTTAGAATAAAAGTTTAGTTAGGTTTTTTTTATTTTCAGTGAGTCCTGCTGGCAACAGGCTCACTGCATCGTGGGACTAAGGGGAGAAGAAGCGAACTCACCTGAGTGCAGAGTGGATTGGGCTTCTTAGGCTACTGGACGTTAGCTCCAGAGGGACGATCACAGGTTCAGCCTGGATGGGTCACCGGAGCCGCGCCGCCGTCCCCCTTACAGAGCCAGAAGAGACGAAGGTCCGGTGAAAGCGGCGGCAGAAGACATCCTGTCTTCAAGACTAAGGTAGCGCACAGCACCGCAGCTGTGCGCCATTGCTCTCAGCACATTTCACACTCCGGTCACTGAGGGTGCAGGGCGCTGGGGGGGAGCGCCCTGAGACGCAATATAACACACATATACCTTAGCTGGCAAAAGGAATACATCACATATAGCTCCAGGGCTATATGGATGTATTTTTTCCCCTGCCATTTTACACAAAAAAGCGGGAGTTAAGGACGTCGTGAAGGGGCTGGGCCTATCTCCTCAGCACACTGGCGCCATTATTCCCTCACAGCTCCGCTGGAAGGACGGCTCCCTGATTCTCCCCTGCAGTACTGCATCTGATTCAGGGTAAAAAAGAGAAGGGGGGGCATTTTGGCAGCAAATAACTAGATTAACAGCAGCTATAAGGGATTAACACTTATATAAGGTTATCCCTGTATATATATATAGCGCTGGGTGTGTGCTGGCAGACTCTCCCTCTGTCTCTCCAAAGGGCTAAGTGGGGTCCTGTCCTCTATCAGAGCATTCCCGGTGTGTGTGCTGTGTGTCGGTACGCGTGTGTCGACATGTATGAGGAGGAAAATGAGGTGGAGGCGGAGCAGTTGCCTGTGTTAGTGATGTCACCCCCTAGGGAGTCGACACCTGACTGGATGATTGTGTTTAAGCAATTAAGTGATAATGTCAGCAATTTCCAAAAAACTGTTGACGACATGAGAAAGCCGGCAAATCAATTAGTGCCTGTTCAGGCGTCTCAGACACCCTCGGGGGCCCTAAAACGGCCGCTACCTCAGTGGGTCGACACGGATCCAGATACAGATACTGAATCTAGTGTCGACGGTGACGAGACAAACGTAATGTCCAGTAGGGCCACACGTTACATGATCACGGCAATGAAAGAGGCATTAAACCTTTCTGACACTACAAATACCTCAAAGGCGGGTATTATGTGGGGTGTGAAAAAACTGCCAATAGTTTTTCCTGAGTCTGAGGAAATAAATGAGGTGTGTGATAAAGCGTGGGTTTCCCCCGATAAAAAACAGCTAATTTCTAATAAGTTATTAGCACTATACCTTTTCCCGCCAGAGGTTAGGGCACGGTGGGAAACACCCCCTAGGGTAGATAAGGCGCTCACACGTTTATCTAAACAAGTAGCGTTACCGTCCCCTGATACGGCCACCCTCAGAGAACCAGCTGATAGGAGGCTGGAAAATATCCTGAAAAGTATATACACACATACTGGTGTTATACTGCGACCAGCAATCGCATCAGCCTGGATGTGCAGTGCTGGAGTCGCATGGGCGGATTCACTGACTGAGAATATTGATACCCTGGATAGGGACAATATTCTGTTAACTATAGAACATTTAAAGGATGCATTGCTATATATGCGTGATGCGCAGAGGGATATTTGTACCCTGGCATCAAGAGTAAGCGCAATGTCCATCTCTGCCAGAAGAGCATTATGGACCAGACAGTGGTCAGGGGACGCAGATTCCAAACGGCACATGGAAGTATTGCCGTATAAGGGGGAGGAGTTGTTTGGGGCTGGTCTAACAGACCTGGTGGCCACGGCAACGGCTGGAAAATCCACCTTTTTACCCCAGGTTACTTCACATCAACAGAAAAAGACACAGTCTTTTCAAACTCAGTCCTTTCGTTCCCATAAGTACAAGCGAGCAAAAGGTCACTCTTTTCTGCCCAAGGGCAGAGGAAGAGGAAAAAGGCAGCACCATGCAGCCGCTTCCCAGGAGCAGAAGCCCTCCCCTGCTTCTGCCAAGTCTTCAGCATGACGCTGGGGCTTTACAAGCAGACTCAGACACGGTGGGGGCCCGTCTCAAGTATTTCAACGCGCAGTGGGCTCACTCGCAAGTGGATCCCTGGATTCTACAGGTAGTATCACAGGGGTACAAACTGGAATTCGAGGCGTTTCCTCCTCATCGGTTCCTGAAGTCTGCTTTACCAAAGTCTCCCTCCGACAGGGAGGCAGTTCTGGAAGCCATTCACAAGCTGTACTCCCAGCAGGTGATAATCAAGGTACCCCTCTTACAACAGGGGAAGGGGTATTATTCCACACTATTTGTGGTACCGAAGCCGGACGGCTCGGTGAGACCAATATTAAATCTAAAATCTTTGAACACTTACATAAAAAGGTTCAAATTCAAGATGGAGTCACTCAGAGGATCTCCTGATAAGGGCAAGAACCAAGGAACAGTTAGAAGTCGGAGTGGCACTATCTCAGGTAGTGCTAAGTCAGCACGGATGGATTCTAAATATTCCAAAATCGCAGCTGATTCCAACGACACGTCTACTGTTCTTAGGAATGATTCTGGACACAGTCCAGAAGAAGGTGTTTCTCCCGGAGGAGAAGGCCAGGGAGTTATCCGAGCTAGTCAGGAACCTCCTAAAACCAGGACAGGTCTCAGTGCATCAGTGCACAAGGGTCCTGGGAAAAATGGTGGCTTCTTACGAAGCGATTCCATTCGGAAGATTCCATGCAAGAACTTTTCAGTGGGATCTACTGGGAAAATGGTCCGGATCGCATCTTCAGATGCATCAACGGATAACCCTGTCGCCAAGGACAAGGGTGTCTCTCCTGTGGTGGCTTCAGAGGGCTCATCTACTAGAGGGCCGCAGATTTGGCATTCAGGATTGGATCCTGGTAACCACGGATGCCAGCCTGAGAGGCTGGGGAGCAGTCACACAGGGAAGGAATTTCCAGGGCTTGTGGTCAAGCATGGAAACATCTCTTCATATAAACATTCTAGAACTAAGGGCCATTTACAATGCCTTAATTCAAGCAAAACCTCTGCTTCAGGGTCAGGCGGTGTTGATCCAGTCGGACAACATCACGTCAGTCGCCCACATAAACAGACAGGGCGGCACGAGAAGCAGGAGGGCAATGGCAGAAACTGCAAGGATTCTTCGCTGGGCGGAAAATCATGTGATAGCACTGTCAGCAGTGTTCATTCCGGGAGTGGACAACTGGGAAGCAGACTTCCTCAGCAGACACGACCTTCACCCGGGAGAGTGGGGACTTCACCCAGAAGTCTTCCACCAAATTGTAAACCGTTGGGAAAGACCAAAGGTGGACATGATGGCGTCACGTCTAAACAAAAAACTGGACAGATATTGCGCCAGGTCAAGGGACCCTCAGGCAATAGCAGTGGACGCTCTGGTAACGCCGTGGGTGTACCAGTCAGTGTATGTATTCCCTCCTCTGCCCCTCATACCGAAAGTATTGAGAATCATAAGAAGGAGAGGAGTAAGAACTATACTCGTGGTTCCGGATTGGCCAAGAAGGTCTTGGTACCCGGAACTTCAAGAGATGCTCACGGACGAACCGTGGCCTCTACCTCTAAGACAGGACCTGCTACTGCAGGGGCCTTGTCTGTTCCAAGACTTACCGCGGCTGCGTTTGACGGCATGGCGGTTGAACGCCGGATCCTGAAGGACAAGGGCATTCCAGAAGAAGTCATCCCTACTCTGGTAAAAGCCAGAAAGGAAATAACCGCAAAACATTATCACCGCATTTGGCGTAAATATGTTGCGTGGTGTGAGGCCAAGAAGGCCCCAACACAGGAATTTCAACTGGGTCGTTTCTTGCATTTCCTGCAAACAGGACTGTCTATGGGCCTAAAATTAGGGTCCATTAAGGTTCAAATTTCGGCCCTGTCGATATTCTTCCAGAAAGAACTGGCTTCAGTACCTGAAGTTCAGACATTTGTGAAAGGGGTGCTGCACATACAGCCTCCTTTTGTGCCTCCAGTGGCACCTTGGGATCTCAATGTTGTGTTGAGATTTCTAAAATCACACTGGTTTGAACCATTGTCTACGGTAGATTTAAAATATCTCACGTGGAAGGTGTCGATGCTGTTGGCCTTGGCTTCAGCTAGGCGTGTGTCAGAATTGGCGGCTTTATCATGTAAAAGCCCTTACCTAAATTTTCATTCTGACAGGGCGGAATTGAGGACTCGTCCTCAATTTCTACCTAAGGTGGTTTCTGCATTTCACATGAACCAACCTATTGTGGTACCTGCGGCTACTAGGGACTTAGAGGACTCTAAGTTGCTGGACGTTGTCAGGGCCTTGAAAATATATGTTTCCAGGACGGCTGGAGTCAGGAAAACTGACTCGCTGTTTATCCTGTATGCACCCAACATGCTGGGTGCTCCTGCTTCAAAGCAGACGATTGCTCGTTGGATTTGTAGTACAATTCAGCTTGCACATTCCGTGGCAGGATTGCCACAGCCAAAATCAGTAAAAGCCCATTCCACAAGGAAAGTGGGCTCATCTTGGGCGGCTGCCCGAGGGGTCTCGGCTTTACAACTTTGCCGAGCAGCTACTTGGTCAGGGGCAAACACGTTTGCTAAATTCTACAAATTTGATACCCTGGCTGAGGAGGACCTGGAGTTCTCTCATTCGGTGCTGCAGAGTCCTCCGCACTCTCCCGCCCGTTTGGGAGCTTTGGTATAATCCCCATGGTCCTTACGGAGTCCCAGCATCCACTTAGGACGTTAGAGAAAATAAGATTTTACTTACCGATAAATCTATTTCTCGTAGTCCGTAGTGGATGCTGGGCGCCCATCCCTAGTGCGGATTGTCTGCAATACTTGTATATAGTTATTGTTACAAAAAATTCTGGTTATTATTGTTGAGCCATCCTTTCAGAGGCTCCTTTAAATTTATCATACTGTTAACTGGGTTCAGATCACGAGTTGTACGGTGTGATTGGTGTGGCTGGTATGAGTCTTACCCGGGATTCAATATCCTTCCTTATTATGTACGCTCGTCCGGGCACAGTATCCTAACTGGCTTGGAGGAGGGTCATAGGGGGAGGAGCCAGTGAACACCACCTGATATCTCAAGCTTTTATTTTGTGCCCTGTCTCCTGCGGAGCCGCTATTCCCCATGGTCCTTACGGAGTCCCAGCATCCACTACGGACTACGAGAAATAGATTTATCGGTAAGTAAAATCTTATTTTTTTTTTTTTTTAAATATTCTAAAAAGGTCTGTATTTTACATGTATTTAAATAGAAAATGCACTTACTCTCTCCCTGGTGGTCTAGGGGGAAACCAGAGCTCTCTGTGGGCTACTGGGTTCCCCAGCCCTTTTCCGTGGCAAACAGATTACCTTCCCATATAGCCTCCTCCATGAAAGTGGTATGAGGAAATAGGGAGAAAGCTGGCCAACACAGGCAGCTAAGAGTTTTCAGGGAGCTCCAAAGGGCTTCCACTCATTGAACAACTGTATTCTGTACCCCTTGCAAATGGTAAGGGTCTTTTCTAGGACTATTTGAGCAATAAACATCTTGCCTTCAAGACAACTACATCTGAATTCCTGCGACACAGCTCCGTTCTGTGGCTTTTCTGGGTTGAGTCCAGTGTCTCCAAGCTCTGCCCTCTGTCAGTTACCGTGCAGGGCCTGGCCCATGGATCAGCTGATGCCAATTAGGTGTGTCAGCAGTGTGTCTTTGCATACACAGCAGAAAGCTGTGTATCTGGTGTCAATGAAAAGAGCCTGAGTGGAAATCAGTGGTTCCAGGTGCCAGTGGGAGGAGTCTGTTGGTGGCAGCAAAATATCCGCACACTGTGCAGTGGGTGCAGTCGGTAACAGGGAATCCCCTTTTGACCCAGGTCTCATGGGATCAAACAAGTCTGTAATCGCTTGGTGCAGGCAGCGAGGCGCATCCGGTCACAGTACTGTTTAAACATTTCCTTTAATAATATTGTATTCCTTGTTGCAATACATATACCTTTTGTGTGGGTTATTGAATTTCCTTGATTGTTCTTTTTCATTCTTGCCACAATTTTAATCACAGAGATTGTGTGAGACATAATTAGTTAGGACAAAAAAATGCATGTAAATAAAAAAGGATAGATCTTATTTGATTTATTTTACCATTGTTACAAAACACGGTTTCCATTTGAAAATATGTACAGGATTTCTTTTTAATTATTTTATTAAGAAAATTCTCACTTTGTTTCTATGTCCCCAAGATTTTAGCAGCTTTGATCCTGCTCAGCTAGGATGATAATACTTTGCAGCTAGAAATCACATATAATGGGTTCTAATAATGTTTTAAGTCTTTATGATGGTATGGCTTGTCCTCCTGCATAAAAGCTTGTATGTGGCTGTTTTTGTGAAATATCTAACATACGTACACAAGCCTGTAAAAAAATAAATAAAATAAAAGCAATGTAATCATAGCCTTAAATGGGGGATGTCATTTACCAACAGTTGTTTGTATAAATGTGTTGCGTTTCTACAGGGAATTGTGGCTATTGATCTGCCGAGAACTCCATAGTGGTCTGCCTGCTTATAAGAACATCAGTCTTAAGAATCAGTGGAGTGGCACGGTGTCAGCCTCATCCTATTCCTCTTTGTAACTAGAAACAGTCCCAGCTTTGTAATTCCATCTGTGTCCTATTTATTCCTGTATTATTGCATCTGAATTGTTGGCAATGAACAATGGTATTAACAGTTGCCATTTATTGTAATATTTAACCCTTTCCCAGCTGGTTGTAGTGTGTGGATGCTGCTGGTAAAGCGCTGTACTATAAAGGTTTGGCCCGTTGTGCAGTTAGAGGCAGCAGTGTTGGGTGGTTTCCTAATTAGGGACATGGAATTGTTGTTCCTGAGTTATGATTCCTGACCACTACTATTGGGGGTTTGGAACGTGTCACAGAGGTGTTTACTACAGTAACCTCCAAATATAAAGGAAATCTGTTTTACTATCATGTGCTTCGCCTCTGACGCCATGTGTTCCATATAGTACGTACAATGTGCACCAGTTTACATAAATCGTTCTCCTGTTTTCTGAAACTTTCTTCTAAGATTTAATAAGCAAAAATGTCTCAGTGCACCTATATAAATTTCAATGTGTATTTAGGCTAATATTTACCATTACAGAACGAAGTGTAATAAAACAAAGCCAGGTAGCTGGCAGGGAAGGGATCACACACTTGGTGCAGGAAGGATGATTGGACGGTGGATAAGCTTCCCCCCTCAGTGTATAGCAGAGCTTCATTTGCGGTGTGGGTCACCACTTCCTGATCTGTGCACAGTATCTGTACCGTCTTCTTTAGTGATATCTGGCTGGTAGTGCGGATGAGAGCTGCTTCGTCATCCACCTATTACAGGGAATGTTTATTATGTTCATTGCAGCCAGTGAGCAGTAACACTTGTAAAGGAGTACCTCATCTTCCGGTAGTATTATGGAGACAGTTCACGTGTAATGGCTTTTCCGCTGACTGTGTTACATATAATCCAAGTATCACTGATGTATGTAAATGTTTTTCTAGTAAATATGTTACAATTCTCATTCTAATAAGTATTTAACATGTATGTGTGCATTGCAAATACCTAACCATCCCCACCACAGTGTGTCTGTAGAAAGCAGCATCTCCCTCTTCCACAGCAACAATTAATAGAAGTCTCTACTTACTGTGCAGGAGAAGGGGCACATGCTGAGCACAAGTAGAACACCTGTGTCAACTTTTACTGGGGAATAGAGTCTTGTAAATGTGCAGCTGGAACGTGTCCGTGTTTGGAAGCCATACATATTGCCTAGCGTAGGTGGAGGGTCATATCTAAAATATGTGAAAGCGGAAGCCCACTTTAGGATTTGCTTGTCTTAGAAATTCCAGCTGTTTTAATAGCAATTTTCTTTTTTTACAGATCAACAATAGAAGAAGCTTATTCCCGATCGATGACCAAACTCGCCAAGTCTGCAAGCAATTACACACAGCTTGGGTATGTATGGTGTGCAGCTCAATAAGAAAACCAGGTTTTGTTCTAGTTAACTTTTTACAAGTGACCAGAGAGTAAATGTTTAATTTTACATAGGACTTTTGGGCCAGTTTGGGACGTCTTCAAAACCTCAACAGAAAAGCTTGCTGGCTGTCACCTAGAACTGGTCCGAAAGTTACAGGAATTCATAAAAGAACTTCAGAAGTACGGGGAAGAGCAACTGAAGGCTCATAAAAAGGTCTGATTTGTGAAAGTGTGCATGTTTGTATACTGGGATCATTAAAAACTACTGGAACATTTACATGGACGATTACCCATTTGTTTACATTTGGCAGACAAAAGAGGAAGTTTCTGGAACCTTGGAGGCGGTACAGAACATTCAGAGCATTACTCAATCCCTGCAGAAAGCCAAGGAGCTATACAACATCAAGTGTGTAGAGTATGAGAAACTGAAAAAGGAAGGAGCAGCCCAGAAAGAGATAGAAAAGGTAACAGTGGTGTCTTTGTTGTGTGCTGATGCTGGCCTGGTGTCATGCTTCCTTCAAGAGATGTCACTACCTCTCCTAAACTGGCCTCACATCATGGCAGCCTTCAGCACGTGGCTTATTTTGCAAGCTCTAACATTTCTCAATCTATAGAATAGAACAAGAAAACATTTAAACTACTTTTGGTTGTGTTAGGGGGAACGGGTTGTATGTGTCATGGCTTGAGAGGAGAAACATAGGAAAGCAGGAAGCACAGACTCTGATTAGAGGTGATGATGTAAAACACACAATGGGGAAATCCTTCCTTTGATATAACCTATCATGTTCTGCATTGCTTGCTCCAATAAATTAAGCTTTTTATGTATTATGTTCCATATATATGTTATATCCCCCTTGGTTTAGTGCACCATACATCGGTAATCTTAAATGTGTCCAGATACGTGTAAAAAGGCGTTTTCTCTATCGTCCTAAGTGGATGCTGGGGTTCCTGAAAGGACCATGGGGAATAGCGGCTCCGCAGGAGACAGGGCACAAAAAAGTAAAGCTTTACTAGGTCAGGTGGTGTGCACTGGCTCCTCCCCCTATGACCCTCCTCCAGACTCCAGTTAGATTTTGTGCCCGAACGAGAAGGGTGCAATCTAGGTGGCTCTCCTAAAGAGCTGCTTAGAGAAAGTTTAGTTTAGGTTTTTTTTCTTTACAGTGAGTCCTGCTGGCAACAGGATCACTGCAACGTGGGACTTAGGGGGAAAGTAGTAAACTCACCTGCATGCAGAGTGGATTTGCTGCTTGGCTACTGGACACCATTAGCTCCAGAGGGATCGAACACAGGCCCAGCCGTGGAGTCCGGTCCCGGAGCCGCGCCGCCGACCCCCTTGCAGATGCTGAAGCGTGAAGAGGTCCGGAAACCGGCGGCTGAAGACTCCTCAGTCTTCATAAGGTAGCGCACAGCACTGCAGCTGTGCGCCATTTTCCTCTCAGCACACTTCACTGGGCAGTCACTGAGGGTGCAGAGCGCTGGGGGGGGGCGCTCTGAGAGGCAAATATAAACCTTATACAAGGCTAAAAATACCTCACATATAGCCCATAGGGGCTATATGGAGATATTTAACCCCTGCCTGACTGGAAAAATAGCGGGAGAAGAACCCGCCGAAAAAGGGGCGGGGCCTATCTCCTCAGCACACGGCGCCATTTTCTGTCACAGCTCCGCTGGTCAGAACGGCTCCCAGGTCTCTCCCCTGCACTGCACTACAGAAACAGGGTAAAACAGAGAGGGGGGGCACATTAATGGCTATATATATATATATTAAAGCAGCTATAAGGGAGCACTTAATATAAGGATATCCCTTGTATATATAGCGCTTTGTGGTGTGTGCTGGCAGACTCTCCCTCTGTCTCCCCAAAAGGGCTAGTGGGTCCTGTCTTCATTAGAGCATTCCCTGTGAGTTTGCGGTGTGTGTCGGTACGTGGTGTCGACATGTATGAGGACGATATTGGTGTGGAGGCGGAGCAATTGCCAAATATGCAGATGTCACCCCCCAGGGGGTCGACACCAGAATGGATGCCTTTATTTGTGGAATTACGTGATGGTTTATCTTCCCTTAAACAGTCAGTTGAGGACATGAGGCGGCCGGACAATCAATTAATGCCTGTCCAGGCGCCTCAAACACCGTCAGGGGCTGTAAAACGCCCTTTGCCTCAGTCGGTCGACACAGACCCAGACACGGGCACTGATTCCAGTGACGACGGTAGAAATTCAAACGTATTTTCCAGTAGGGCCACACGTTATATGATTTTGGCAATGAAGGAGACGTTACATTTAGCTGATACTACAGATACCGTAAAACAGGGTATTATGTATGGTGTGAAAAAACTACAAACAGTTTTTCCTGAATCAGAAGAATTAAATGACGTGTGTGATGAAGCGTGGGTTGCTCCTGATAAAAAGTTGATAATTTCAAAAAAGTTATTGGCATTATACCCTTTCCCGCCAGAGGTTAGGGCGCGCTGGGAAACACCCCCTAAGGTGGACAAGGCGCTCACACGCTTATCCAAACAAGTGGCGTTACCCTCTCCTGAGACGGCCGCACTTAAGGATCCATCAGATAGAAAGATGGAAGTTATTCAAAAGAATATATACACACATGCAGGTGTTATACTACGACCAGCTATAGGAACTGCCTGGATGTGCAGTGCTGGAGTAGTTTGGTCAGAATCCCTGATTGAAAATATTGATACCCTAGATAGGGACAATGTTTTACTGTCGTTAGAACAAATAAAGGATGCATTTATCTATATGCGTGATGCACAGAGGGATATTTGCACACTGGCATCTCGGGTGAGTGCTATGTCCATTTCAGCCAGAAGAGCCTTATGGACACGACAGTGGACAGGCGATGCGGATTCAAAACGTCACATGGAGGTTTTGCCGTATAAAGGGGAGGAGTTATTTGGAGTTGGTCTATCAGACTTGGTGGCCACGGCTACTGCCGGGAAATCCACTTTTTTACCTCAAGTCACTCCCCAACAGAGAAAGGCACCGACCTTTCAACCGCAGCCTTTTCGCTCCTACAAAAATAAGAGAGCAAAGGGCTTGTCGTACCTGCCACGAGGCAGAGGAAGAGGGAAGAGACACCAACAGGCAGCTCCTTCCCAGGAACAGAAGCCCTCCCCGGCTCCTGCAAAAACCTCAGCATGACGCTGGGGCCTCTCAAGCGGACTCGGGGACAGTGGGGGGCCGTCTCAAAAATTACAGCGCGCAGTGGGCTCACTCGCAGGTAGACCCCTGGATCCTGCAGATAATATCTCAGGGGTACAGGTTGGAATTAGAGACGGATCCTCCTCATCGTTTCCTGAAGTCTGCCTTACCAACCGTCTCTTCCGAAAGGGAGAGGGTGTTGGAAGCCATTCACAAGCTGTACGCTCAGCAGGTGATAGTCAAAGTACCCCTATTACAACAAGGAAAGGGGTATTATTCCACTCTATTTGTGGTACCGAAGCCGGATGGCTCGGTAAGGCCTATTCTAAATCTGAAGTCCTTGAACCTCTACATAAAAAAGTTCAAGTTCAAGATGGAGTCACTCAGAGCAGTGATAGCGAACCTGGAAGAAGGGGACTTTATGGTATCCTTGGACATCAAGGATGCGTATCTACACGTTCCGATTTACCCCGCACACCAGGGGTACCTCAGGTTCATTGTTCAAAACTGTCACTATCCGTTTCAGACGCTGCCGTTCGGATTGTCCACGGCGCCTCGGGTCTTTACCAAGGTAATGGCCGAGATGATGATTCTTCTTCGAAGAAAAGGCGTATTAGTTATCCCATACTTGGACGATCTCCTAATAAGGGCAAGGTCCAGAGAACAGCTGGAGACAGCTTTAGCACTATCTCAAGAGGTGCTAAGACAACACGGGTGGATTCTGAATATTCCAAAATCCCATTTAATCCCGACAACTCGTCTGCTGTTCCTAGGAATGATTCTGGACACGGTTCAGAAAAAGGTTTTCCTTCCAGAGGAAAAAGCCAAGGAGTTATCCGATCTGGTCAGGAACCTCCTAAAACCAGGAAAAGTGTCAGTACATCAATGCACAAGAGTCCTGGGAAAAATGGTGGCTTCTTACGAAGCAATTCCATTCGGCAGATTCCATGCAAGAATATTCCAAAGGGATCTGTTGGACAAATGGTCAGGGTCGCATCTGCAGATGCACCTGCGAATAACCCTGTCACCAAAGACAAGGGTGTCACTTCTGTGGTGGTTGCAGAAGGCTCACCTATTAGAAGGCCGCAGATTCGGCATTCAGGATTGGATCCTGGTGACCACGGACGCCAGCCTGAGAGGCTGGGGAGCAGTCACACAAGGAAGAAACTTCCAGGGAGTATGGACGAGTCTGGAAAAGTCTCTTCACATAAACATTCTGGAACTAAGAGCAATCTACAATGCTCTAAGCCAGGCGGAACTTCTCCTGCAAGGAAAGCCGGTGTTGATTCAGTCGGACAACATCACGGCGGTCGCCCATGTAAACAGGCAGGGCGGCACAAGAAGCAGGAGTGCAATGGCAGAAGCTGCCAAGATTCTTCGCTGGGCGGAGAATCACGTGATAGCACTGTCAGCAGTGTTCATCCCGGGCGTGGACAACTGGGAAGCAGACTTCCTCAGCAGACACGATCTTCATCCGGGAGAGTGGGGTCTACATCCAGAAGTCTTCAACATGTTAATAGACCGTTGGGAAAGACCAATTGTAGACATGATGGCGTCTCGCCTCAACAAGAAACTGGACAAATATTGCGCCAGGTCAAGAGATCCACAGGCAATAGCTGTGGACGCACTGGTAACTCCTTGGGTGTACCAGTCAGTGTATGTGTTTCCTCCTCTGCCGCTCATACCAAAGGTATTGAAGATCATACGGCAAAGAAGAGTAAGAACAATACTAGTGGTTCCGGATTGGCCGAGAAGGACTTGGTATCCGGAACTTCAAGAGATGCTCACGGACGAACCGTGGCCTCTACCTCTGAGAAGGGACCTGCTACAGCAGGGTCCCTGTCTTTCTCAAGACTTACCGCGGCTGCGTTTGACGGCATGGCGGTTGAACGCCAGATCCTAAAAGGGAAAGGCATTCCAGAAGAAGTCATTCCTACCTTGATTAAGGCACGGAAGGAAGTCACCGTGAAACATTATCACCGCATTTGGCGAAAATATGTAGCGTGGTGCGAGGATCGGAGGGTTCCGACGGAGGAATTCCAACTGGGTCGTTTCCTACATTTCCTGCAATCAGGATTATCTATGGGTCTCAAATTGGGATCCATTAAGGTTCAAATTTCGGCCCTGTCAATATTCTTCCAAAAAGAATTGGCCTCTGTCCCTGAGGTCCAGACTTTTGTCAAGGGAGTACTGCATATACAGCCTCCTGTGGTGCCTCCGGTGGCACCGTGGGATCTAAATGTAGTTTTAGATTTCCTCAAATCCCATTGGTTTGAACCATTGAAAAAGGTGGATTTGAAATATCTCACATTGAAAGTGACTATGTTACTAGCCCTGGCCTCTGCCAGGAGAGTATCTGAATTGGCGGCTTTATCTTATAAAAGTCCTTATCTAATCTTCCATTCGGATAGGGCAGAACTGCGGACTCGTCCGCATTTTCTCCCTAAAGTGGTATCAGCATTTCATCTGAACCAACCTATTGTGGTGCCTGCGGCCACTAGCGACTTGGAGGACTCCAAGTTGTTGGACGTTGTCAGAGCCTTAAAAATATACATTGCAAGGACGGCTGGAGTCAGAAAATCTGACTCGCTGTTTATATTGTATGCACCCAACAAGTTGGGCGCACCTGCTTCTAAGCAGTCGATTGCTCGTTGGATTTGTAACACAATTCAACTTGCACATTCTGTGGCAGGCCTGCCACAGCCTAAAACTGTAAAAGCCCACTCCACAAGGAAGGTGGGCTCATCTTGGGCGGCTGCCCGAGGGGTCTCGGCATTACAACTCTGCCGAGCAGCTACGTGGTCGGGGGAGAACACGTTTGTAAAATTTTACAAATTTGATACCCTGGCAAAGGAGGACCTGGAGTTCTCTCATTCGGTGCTGCAGAGTCATCCGCACTCTCCCGCCCGTTTGGGAGCTTTGGTATAATCCCCATGGTCCTTTCAGGAACCCCAGCATCCACTTAGGACGATAGAGAAAATAAGAATTTACTTACCGATAATTCTATTTCTCGGAGTCCGTAGTGGATGCTGGGCGCCCATCCCAAGTGCGGATTATCTGCAATACTTGTACATAGTTATTGTTAACTAATTCGGGTTATTGTTAAGGAGCCATCTTTAAGAGGCCCTTTCTGTTGTCATACTGTTAACTGGGTTTAGATCACAAGTTGTACGGTGTGATTGGTGTGGCTGGTATGAGTCTTACCCGGGATTCAAAATGCCTCCCTTATTGTGTATGCTCGTCCGGGCACAGTACCTAACTGGAGTCTGGAGGAGGGTCATAGGGGGAGGAGCCAGTGCACACCACCTGACCTAGTAAAGCTTTACTTTTTTGTGCCCTGTCTCCTGCGGAGCCGCTATTCCCCATGGTCCTTTCAGGAACCCCAGCATCCACTACGGACTCCGAGAAATAGAATTATCGGTAAGTAAATTCTTATTATTTATTACACGGTATATTGTTTTGTTTCATATCCTTACTATTGTTATAACAAATAGGGGTCTGCGCCGCACTGGATTTGAGATCGCAAGGAGTTGTGTATATATACCCTTGCGAGTGGACCAACAGTGTGTAACAATAGAAGGATCCCTGATAGGGGTGCTTGATGTAAAAGTTGGTGGTGCTCCCAGAGTCAGTGGTATAAATTATAGTGTACAAAGAAAAAAGACTCTATGTTGGGGCACACTTTATGGATGTAAATATGTTAAAACATAACTTTTGTTATGGGTAATCATAAAAGAAGAATGGACACAGACTTACATACAAAAAACGGTCACCTTAGGTGGAGTTGAATGGTATTAGTTTAAGGGGTTGACGTGCCCCATGTTGACACCAAGCAAATTGCTAAGTGTACATAACCAATTCCAATATGCCTCTGGTGAAAAATATTAAAATCAAAGATATGTATAATATCTTAGTATATCAGGAGTATAATATCGTTATGGAGGAAACTGATTTTCAATATTGGTAGATATACTCCTTGATAATGGCTCCCTTGGTATTTGTAATGGTATTGCTATTGAAGCTTCTTTCTCTGGTAGGTGGTCTTGCAAAGATTGTAGTTCTAATTAGCAGAATAGGTATAGAGGTAAGGCCAATGTTTTCTCCACCACTGCTGCTGTTTGTTGATGATTGGAGCTACTGCACCTGATATTCCAAGGTAGTCACCTGACCTTGTACTGATCAGGCCTGTCACTGCTTTGCTTCCAAGATCAGATGGATTTGGACGTAGCCAGTGAAGTATGGCAGTAGTAATATTATTCAAACAAATGAGAGAGCGTGTGGTTTCGGCACTTATACCAAGTTGAGAACTTCTGCTGTCCCACTGATCTGCCCCAAGTCCCTGTTACAGTTGCATTGCAGGGAACTTGATATCTGGCAGTGGATGAGAGGGTTCTCGAAAAACAGAAAGTGGAGAGAGAGAGAGTGTGCCCCAACTTCTGCTGTTCACCGTCATATAGAATTATAGTGGACGGTGAATGAGAGAGAGGGGGTACAGAGAGGAAAAGGAGGTGGTGAGCTGAGACTCCCCAAAATTACCATGAATAAGTGTCTTGGATCTTGGAAGCAAAACAGTGACAGGCCTGATCAGTACAAGGTCAGGTGACTACCTTGGAATATCAGGTGCAGTAGCTCCAATCATCAACAAACAGCAGAAGTGGTGGAGAAAACATTGGCCTTACCTCTATACCTATTCTGCTAATTAGAACTATAATCTTTGCAAGACCACAAACCAGAGAAAGAAGCTTCAATAGCACAACCATTAAAAATACCAAGGGAGCCATTATCAAGGAGTATATCTACCATTATTGAAAATCATTTTCCTCCATAACAATATTACACTCCTGATATACTAAGATATTATACATATCTCTGATTTTAATATTTTTCACCAGAGGCGTATTGGAATTGGTTATGTACACTTAGCAATTTGCATGGTGTCCACATGGGGCATGTCAACCCCATATACGAATACCATTCAACTCCACCTACGGTGACTGTTTTTTGTATGTAAGTCTGTGTCCATTCTTCTTTTATGATTAACCATAACAAAAGTTAAGTTTTAACATATTTATATCCATCAAGTGTGCCCCAACATAGTCTTTCTTTTTTTCTTTGTACACTATTGTTATAACCAGGCAGTTGTGAATTGGTTACATCTTATTCTTACATTTGACACTTTACAATCATGGAATCATTTGATGTACTAATGGCAAAGGTTGCAACATGACTAAAGTCCCCCATACATCTGCGACGCCTGGGTCGGGAAATTTGGAATCTTCAAGTTTTAACATCTCTATTTCCTGATGACGACCAAAAATGGGTGGGATCGGCAAATCTGGAATTTTTAACTCAAACAATTTCCCTGACAAATCCATTGATAATTGGCTTTCTGGTCAGATCTGGGAAACAGTGATATATGTATGCCTTAAGACTTTCTCACGTGCCTCATTAGGCCTTTATACTTAAAAATTGATAGTGTAAAAAATAACTTTTATTAACTAAAACTTTAACGTGACTTGCAGCCCATGTGAGTTAACTAAACTCCTGAAGGCTATTGTCCAATTGGTGCTATAGAAAGTTATTATGAGCCAAATAAAGAATATAATTTGGTTACTTCACTTGTGTGTTAAGTATCTTAAACACTGGCCATTTTCAGACCATTTTGCATTGCTTAAACTCATTATACAGACTTTACTACACTGGAGATGGGAGTAAGTAGGTTTCTAGACGTTCCCTACAGAACTGTTAGCCCCTTACCTTTCCTACACAAGTGGTCGTAACCTGGGATTTACATGATTCAGGTAATAATCACTCATGCAGGTTTCTCAGCCATGCTTACTTCTAATATAAAAGGATTTGTCCATAGTTGGTGTCTACGTTGGCAAGTAGATTATTTGCTGATCCCTATAGGGTTCTACGGGTTCTACTTCTTGAATGAGGTTGGTGAATCCATTGTACATTCATTTATTTATGATTTACTTTAGGCATCAATAAAAGCCAAAAAAGCCACGGAGAGTTATAAGGGATGTGTTGAGAAATATGCTGCTGTAAAATCTGACTTTGAACAGAAAATGGTGGAGACTGCACAGGTAAGAAATCATTCATTATAAATAACGGGGCTGGATTTGAAGCATAAAGTGCACATCCATACTATTAATAAACTTGTTTGTTTCTACGTATGTTTGCTATAAACTGGAACTGCTGGACCTGTTTGATGGGGTTTTCACTGAAATGTTCCTTGAGTTACTCCGAGTCACACAGGCTATGAATCATCTCACTATCATTAATTGCCAAGTTAGCAAAATAAATTATCAATGCATCAAATAGTCTCTGTTGTTGTGCTGTAATGTGGGATCTGAGTCACAGGTGGGTATTTTGGGGGAGGGGAGTGCACACATAGGTAATGGAGCACATGTAATTTAGAAAAATGTTTATTTTATTCAAGTGCATCCACACCATGAGCAAGGGGGTACCAGCCAGTCAGTGTCATAGGGTGCAGTGCGGTGAGGGAACTAATAGCATTTGGTCGTTGCCTGCATGTCCCAGACTGCAGTGCTGCTGACTTGGGCGGGCGGTGGCCATCTTGTTGCTTCTGGCTGGCTGCTCAAGGTGGCCATCTTGCGGCTTCATCAAGGCTCCTGTCAGGGCCCTGATGAAGCCGCAAGATGGCCATTGTCTGCCCGAGTCACAGCACTACAGTCAGGGACGTGCAGGCAACGGGCAAACGGTATCAGTTCCCTCGGCGTGCAGCCCCCCATACCAGCGCACATGTTTGCACACTGTGTAGCTGCACTTGAATTCAAATCTTCCTAAATAATAGGGTAGAACGTGCCTTGCTGCGCCACCCCCTACTCCAATCCACCTATGCATGGGCTATACATTGTTGCCGCGTCCCTACCACCACATGTCGGAGGAAGAAACGTGTGCCAGTGAGACAAACTCAAGTCTACGTCTATAGCGCTCCTGATTTTGGATACTGGTATTGTTCTTCTAATTGTATGCCACAACTCTTTATTTTAGTGAAGATTTGTCCTCTAAATGAAATGATGTTGACAATGCAGTTTTTTGTAGTCAAATGTCTATAACCTGGCATCACAACACAAATATCACACACTCGCAATATTGGAGGTTGTGTTATACATACAGGCTTACATTAGATTCTATTAAGTCTATTCCTAAAACCTGCTGCCATTTGTCCTGCCACAGCCTATCATCAGGTTTGATCGTAACCTGATGATACTTATCATAACACTGGGGACTGCCTGTACTTTTCCATGTTTTGCTAACTTTTTTTCTTTATAATGTACAAAGAAAAAAAGGCAACCTGGCGCTATACCAATTATAATTATAATAGACTTATATTCCTGTTAATCCAGTACCACACTTTTTGTCATTAATTTAGCAGCAGGAAAACTTTGACTTGGGGTTTGCAATTCAAATCAAACACCAGAATCATCAGGTGTATACATTAGAAAAACTATCTCCCTGCGCTATAATTTAAAATGTACGATATGGCTGAAGATCCAATAATTCCAATTCCAATAAATTTATATAATATATAGTTTAATAAAAGTTTACTTTTTTAAACTTGACCGGTCATAAACAATAAAAATCACATACAACTCATTTAGTAACACTATGGAGGTGGATCCAAGATTGCTATGTGCACAACATATATGGTAAAAGTCAGCCTGTGGACTATAATTTGCTTGTATATTCCATATTCTTTTCAGTTTAGTTTATAACCATGGAAGCAATTGATTCCAGCATAGATTCTTTATATCACAGTTCCTTTATCACTTGCTACTAGCGATACAATGTTGCAGTATAATAGACTGCTCCACTCCGGAGCCTTACGTGCGGCTTCCACAAAGAATGTCAGCGAGGGAGAGCCCTAATAACGTATGAGGTAGACTTTGGCTGCGGGATCCGGCACTTTGCTAGCGTCTGGTAATTACGTTGTTCCCGACCTTAGAGCGCTGTGAGTCCCGTCCTCCGTGTGCTGCATGCACGCACAAATATACGTTATGGTAAGAACTTACCGTTGATAACGGTATTTCTCCTAAGTCCACAGGTTCTACAGGATAACAATGGGATATGATGGAGCGACAGCAATCAGTCAAAGCTTTCCGGCCTCCCAGCATGCAATGGGCCCGTCCATATATCCCCGCCTCCTGGCTCAGGCAAATCAGTTGTATTCCAAAGCTCAAGGCAGGAGCATCATGTAGAACCGTAATCAGGCGAGAAGAACACACATGCACACCCTTCCATACAAGAAGGAAGAGGTTAGTGAGTAAAAAGGATCCTCAAATCAGGTGCGTCAGGGTTGGATCCCTGTGGAACCTGTGGACTTAGGAGAAATAAAATAACGTATATTTCGCCTGCAGGGTCCACAGGTTATCCACAGGATAACAATGGGATTTCCCAAAGCAGTTTAGTGGTGGGGACGCTCCTGATGCCCAGGAGAATCCTTCGCCCGAATTCAGCATCGTGAGAGGCAAAGGTATCCAAGGCATAATGTCTTAATGAATGTGTAAACGGAAGACCATATGGCTGCCTTACATACCTGTTCTGTTTAAGCACCACATTGTGCTGCCCATGAAGGACATACCTTACGAGTAGAGTGAACAGAGACATTAGCCGGAACAGGGAGATCAGCTTGAGAATATGCTTCGTCATCCGAAGTCATCTTGCCAGTGTCTGCTTACCAGCAGGCCATCCTCTCTTGTGAGATCCATAGAGAATGAAGGGAGAATATGCTCTTCTGATGACACTGGTACAATCCACGTAGATCCTTAATGCTCGGATCACGTCCAGCGGTGCATCTCCCGCAGAAAAGGCCCTGAACCTAAAAGGCTGGGACAACATTTATTTTGTTAAGGTGGAACTTAGTCATCACCTTAGTAAGATACCCAGATCTAGTTCTGAGAACTACTTTATCTAGATAAACGATCAGAAATGGGGAACAATATGACAATATCCCTAAGTCTGATATTCTTCTAGCTGACGCCCTAGTAAGTAGAAAAGACAATTTAGCTGTCGGCCTTTTATGATACATATTATTAAGTGGTTCAAATGGAGCAACTTGAAGGGCTTCAGGACTAAACAAGTCCCACGACCCTATAGGAGAAACAACCAAAGGTTGAATGCGCAGCATATCCTGGAAAAAAGTATGCACATCCTGTAAGTTGGTCATTTACTTTTGGAACTCTACAGTCGATGCCGACCCTTGCTTACTCAAGGAAGCCATCCATTCCTGCCTGAAGGAATGCTAAGACCCTGGAAACTCTGAAAAAATTTGTGGTCCCATTCATTTACAGCATCTGTCATTCACAGATGTTTCCCATCCAAGTACTCCCCAGGCCCAACACTGCGTAGTTTCCAAGATCTGGTGAGATTGGGCATATCCAGTGTTGTGTGGCTGTAGATTTTCTTTCACTGCACCAATGAATATAGGCTTGCCATATTTGGTGATAAATGCGAGCTAAGGAAGGTTTCTTTGCTCTGAACACTGGCCCTCATTCCGAGTTGATCGCTCGCAAGGCGATTTTAGCAGAGTTACACACGCTAAGCCGCCGCCTACTGGGAGTGAATCTTGGCTTCTTAAAATTGCGACCGATGTATTCGCAATATTGCGATTACTAACTACTTAGCAGTTTCAGAGTAGCTTCAGACTTACTCTGCCTGTGCGATCAGTTCAGTGCTTGTCGTTCCTGTTTTGACGTCACAAACACACCCAGCGTTCGCCCAGACACTCCCCCGTGTCCCCGGCCACTCCTGCGTTTTTTCCGGAAACGGTAGCGTTTTCTCCCGCACGCCCATAAAACGGCCTGTTTCCGCCCAGTAACACCCATTTCCTGTCAATCACATTACGATCGCCGGAGCGATGAAAAAGCCGTGAGTAAAAATACTATCTCCATTGTAAAATTACTTGGCGCAGTCGCAGTGCGAATATTGCGCATGCGTACTAAGCGGAATTTCACTGCGATGCGATGAAAAATACCGAGCGATCAACTCTGAATGAGGGCCACTGTTTGAAAGTATCCACTTGACCTCAGGATAGAGGTTTCAATGACCATGCTGTCAAAGACAGTCGATCCACATGTCTGTGATAACTAAGACCCTGCGCAAGGAGGTCTGAACGTTGAGGGAACAGAAGTAGAGCATACATTGCCATTCTCTGCTGCTCTTCCTGTTTAAACTTTCTCACCACCCTGGGTAATAGGGTAATTAGAGGAAAAACCATCCACCAGATGAAGGTGCTATCTCAACGATAAGGCATCCATAACGATCGCCCTGGGTTCCTTTGTGCTTGACCCATATGTGAGCACTTTGTTGTTCAACCAAGATGCTATGAGATATATCTAGCAAGCACCTCTTGTTTACTAGAGTCCGGAAGATCTCTTGGTGTAGAACCCATTCACTTCCCTGAATGGTGTGTCGACTTGAGAGAGTCCGTTCCCCGTTTAGGATTCCCAGAATGAGAACGGTGGACAAGGTTGGCTGATGAAGTTCTGCCCACTTAGGTATGTGACTTAACATCTTCATCACTTTTCGGCTGAGAGTTCCTCCCTGATGTTGAGGTACACTACTGCCGTCGCATTGTCTGAGCGGAACTGGACTGGTTTTCACTGAAGTCTGTCCCGTGCCTACACCGGTTTTCAACCTTTATCGGTAGACGGCTCTTTTGGAACACAATCTTCCTGACGCTGATCCTAGTGTCAGAATCTTCCCAATCTGATATCAAAAGGATTTCCCGTTGTCCAGCTGGGATGTCTATAGCCACCAGGCTAACGACCTTCTTACTTTTATCGTAAGTACCATAGTCCGTCTTTATTGTCTGATGCAATCCATTAATACTTACAACACCTTGTATTCCCAGCTGGTCCCTCCAGGTACCAACCATGCCCACACTGCTGATCTTCCATGAACCAATGAAATCTGGGCATATCCAGTGTGGTGTGACTGTAGATTCTACTTGGTAAGAATCAGACGCTGCAGAGATCTAGAGTGGAATTGTGCATACTCCCTCCTGTCGATGCAGATACCATCAAACCCATCCTCACATTGCTGCGTGAATAGATACATACCGTTTGACTGTATGGCGAGTCCTGATCCTATGTTGAACCCTGGATTTTTCTGGCTGGGTCCACAGGATTATCCACAGGATAACATTGGGATATGGTTGAGTGACAGCGGAAATGGCACCAACACGGTCACAAGCTTTCTGGCCTCCCTGGATGCATCGGGGCTTCCCCATATAATTCCGCCCACTGACTCAGATCAGATTTTTGCTTGGTGCGGCAGGTAGCCGCATGGTCACAGGGCTGCTGTAGATAAAGCAGCCTGAAGCTTTTATTATTTTATTTTCTCTGACGTCCTAGTGGATGCTGGGAACTCCGTAAGGACCATGGGGAATAGCGGCTCCGCAGGAGACTGGGCACAACTAAAGAAAGCTTTAGGACTACCTGGTGTGCACTGGCTCCTCCCTCTATGACCCTCCTCCAGACCTCCGTTAGAATTTTGTGCCCGGCTGAGCTGGATGCACACTAGGGGCTCTCCTGAGCTCTTAGAAAAAGAGAGTTTATTTTAGGTTTTTTATTTTCAGTGAGATCTGCTGGCAACAGACTCACTGCTACGAGGGACTAAGGGGAGAGAAGCGAACCTACCTGCTTGCAGCTAGCTTGGGCTTCTAGGCTACTGGACACCATTAGCTACAGAGGGATCGAACACAGGCCCAGCCTCGGTCGTCCGGTCCCTGAGCCGCGCCGCCGTCCCCCTTACAGAGCCAGAAGCAAGAAGAGGGTCCTGGAAATCGGCGGCAGAAGACTTCGGTCTTCATCAAGGTAGCGCACAGCACTGCAGCTGTGCGCCATTGCTTCCCATGCACACCTCACACTCCGGTCACTGATGGGTGCAGGGCGCTGGGGGGGGGGGGGGGCGGCGCAATATTGAGTACCTTGGCTGGCAAATAACACATAATATAGTCATAGAGGCTATATATGTGTAAAATACCCCTGCCAGATATACATAGAAAAAAGCGGGAGAAGTCAGACGAAAAAGGGGCGGGGCTATCTCCCTCAGCACACTGGCGCCATTTTCCCTCACAGCTCCGCTGGAAGGATCGCTCCCAGGCTCTCCCCTGCAGTTTCCAGACTACATAGGGTAAAAAAGAGAGGGGGGGGGGCACTAAATTTAGGCGCAATATTGTGTATACAAGCAGCTATTGGGAAAACTCACTCAGTTCTCAGTTATAGTGTTAATCCCTGTGTTGTATAGCGCTGTTGGTGTGTGCTGGCATACTCTCTCTCTGTCTCCCCAAAGGGCTTTGTGGGGTCCTGTCCTCAGTTAGAGCATTCCCTGTGTGTGTGCGGTGTGTCGGTACGGCTGTGTCGACATGTTTGATGAAGAGGCTTATGTGGAGGCGGAGCAGGTGCCGATAAATGTGATGTCACCCACTGCGGGGTCGACACCTGAGTGGATGGTTATGTGGAAGGAATTACGCGACAGTGTCGACTCCTTACATAAAAGGTTTGACGACATAGCAGATGTGGGACAGCCGGCTTCTCAGCCTGTGCCTGCCCAGACGTCTCTAAAGCCATCAGGGGCTCTAAAACGCCCGCTACCTCAGATGGCAGACACAGATGTCGACACGGATACTGACTCCAGTGTCGACGATGATGAGACTAGTGTACATTCCAATAGAGCCACCCGTTACATGATTACGGCAATGAAAAATGTGTTGCATATTTCTGATATTACCCCAGGTACCACAAAAAAGGGTATTATGTTTGGGGAGAAAAAACTACCAGTGGTTTTTCCCCCATCTGATGAATTAAATGAAGTGTGTGAAGAAGCGTGGGCTTTTCCCGATGAGAAACTGGTAATTTCTAAAAAGTTACTAATGGCGTACCCTTTCCCGCCAGAGGACAGGTCACGTTGGGAGACATCCCCTAGGGTGGATAAAGCGCTCACACGTCTGTCAAAAAAGGTGGCACTACCGTCTCCGGACACGGCCGCCCTAAAGGAGCCTGCAGATAGAAAGCAGGAGGCTATCCTGAAGTCTGTATATACACACTCAGGTATTATACTGAGACCGGCTATTGCTTCAGCATGGATGTGCAGTGCTGCAGCTGCGTGGTCAGATTCCCTGTCGGAAAACATTGATACCCTAGACAGGGACACTATATTGCTAACCGTAGAGCATATTAAAGACGCTGTCTTGTACATGAGAGATGCACAGAGGGATATTTGCCGGCTGGCATCTAAAATAAACGCAATGTCCATTTCTGCCAGGAGAGGATTGTGGACTCGGCAGTGAACAGGAGATGCAGATTCAAAAAGGCACATGGAAGTATTGCCTTACAAGGGTGAGGAGTTGTTTGGGGATGGTCTCTCGGACCTCGTTTCCACAGCGACAGCTGGGAAGTCAGCATTTTTACCCCATGTTCCCTCACAGCCAAAGAAAGCACCGTATTATCAGGTACAGTCCTTTCGGCCCCAGAAAGGCAAGCGGGTTAGAGGCGCGTCCTTTCTGCCAAGAGGCAGAGGTAGAGGGAAAAAGCTGCAACATACAGCCAGTTCCCAGGAACAAAAGTCCTCCCCCGCTTCCTCTAAGTCCATCGCATGACGCTGGGGCTCCACAGGCGGAGCCAGGTACGGTGGGGGCCCGTCTCAAGAACTTCAGCGACCAGTAAGCTCGCTCACGGGTGGATCCCTGGATTCTACAAGTGGTATCTCAGGGGTACAAGCTGGAATTCGAGACGTCTCCCCCTCGCCGTTTCCTCAAATCTGCCTTGCCGACAGCTCCCCCGGACAGGGAGGCAGTGCTGGAGGCAATTCACAAGCTGTATTCTCAGCAGATGATAATCAAGGTACCCCTCCTTCAACAAGGACGGGGTTACTATTCCACAATGTTTGTGGTACCGAAACCGGACGGTTCGGTGAGACCCATTTTAAATTTAAAATCCTTGAACGCTTATATAAGAAGGTTCAAGTTCAAGATGGAATCGCTCAGGGCGGTGATTGCAAGCCTGGACGAGGGGGATTCCATGGTATCACTGGACATCAAGGATGCTTACCTGCATGTCCCCATTTACCCTCCTCACCAGGAGTACCTCAGATTTGTGGTACAGGACTGTCATTACCAATTCCAGACGTTGCAGTTTGGTTTGTCCACGGCACCGAGGGTATTTACCAAGGTAATGGCCGAAATGATGATACTCCTTCGGAGAAAGGGAGTTTTAATTATCCCGTACTTGGACGATCTCCTTATAAAGGCGAGGTCCAGGGAACAGTTGTTGATCGGTGTAGCACTAGCTCGGGAAGTGCTACAACAGCACGGCTGGATCCTGAATATTCCAAAGTCGCAGCTGGTTCCTACAACGTGTCTACTGTTCCTGGGGATGGTTCTGGACACAGAACAGAAAAAAGTATTTCTCCCGGAGGAGAAGGCCAAGGAGTTGTCGTCTCTAGTCAGAGACCTCCTAAAACCAAAACAGGTGTCGGTGCACCACTGCACACGAGTCCTGGGAAAGATGGTGGCTTCTTACGAAGCAATTCCATTCGGAAGGTTCCATGCAAGGATCTTTCAGTGGGATCTGTTGGACAAGTGGTCCGGATCGCATCTTCAGATGCATCTGCTGATAACCCTGTCTCCAAGGACCAGGGTGTCGCTGTTGTTGTGGCTGCAGAGTGCTCATCTTCTAGAGGGCCGCAGATACGGCATACAGGACTGGGTCCTGGTGACCACGGATGCCAGCCTTCGAGGTTGGGGGGCAGTCACACAGGGAAGAAACTTCCAAGGACTATGGACAAGTCAGGAGACTTCCCTACACATAAATATTCTGGAACTAAGGGCCATTTACAATGCCCCAAGTCAGGCAAGACCCCTGCTTCAACACCAGCCGGTGCTGATCCAGTCAGACAACATCACGGCGGTCGCCCATGTAAACCATCAGGGCGGCACAAGAAGCAGGATGGCGATGGCAGAAGCCACAAGGATTCTCCGATGGGCGGAAAATCATGTGTTAGCACTGTCAGCAGTGTTCATTCCCGGAGTGGACAACTGGGAAGCAGACTTTCTCAGCAGACACGACCTCCACCCGGGAGAGTGGGGACTTCATCCAGAAGTCTTCCAAATGGTTGTACACCGGTGGGAAAGGCCACAGGTGGACATGATGGCGTCCCGCCTCAACAAAAAGCTAAAAAGATATTGCACCAGGTCAAGGGACCCTCAGGCGATAGCTGTGGACGCTCTGGTAACACCGTGGGTGTACCAGTCGGTGTATGTGTTCCCTGCTCTGCCTCTCATACCCAAGGTACTGAGAATAATAAGAAGGAGAGGAGTAAGAACTATACTCATTGTTCCGGATTGGCCAAGAAGAGCTTGGTACCCAGAACTTCAAGAAATGATCTCAGAGGACCCATGGCCTCTGCCGCTCAGACAGGACCTGCTGCAGCAGGGGCCCTGTCTGTTCCAAGACTTACCGCGGCTGCGTTTGACGGCATGGCGGTTGAACGTCGGATCCTGAAGGAAAGGGGCATTCCGGAGGAAGTTATCCCTACGCTAATTAAAGCTAGGAAAGAAGTGACCGCAAACCATTATCACCGCATATGGCGGAAATATGTTGCGTGGTGTGAGGCCAGGAAGGCCCCAACGGAGGAATTTCAGCTAGGTCGATTTCTGCACTTCCTACAGTCAGGGGTGACTATGGGCCTAAAATTGGGTTCCATTAAGGTCCAGATTTCGGCTCTATCGATTTTCTTTCAAAAAGAACTGGCTTCACTACCTGAAGTTCAGACATTTGTTAAGGGAGTGCTGCATATTCAGCCCCCTTTTGTGCCCCCAGTGGCACCTTGGATTTCCCTATAGTCGCATTGGTTTGAACCACTTAAAACCGTGGAACTAAAATATCTCACATGGAAAGTGGTCATGCTGTTGGCCTTGGCTTCGGCCAGGCGTGTTTCAGAATTGGCGGCTTTGTCTTGTAAAAGCCCTTATCTGATTTTCCATATGGATAGGGCGGAATTGAGGACTCGTCTCCAATTTCTCCGAAAGGTTGTTTCAGCGTTTCATTTGAACCAGCCTATTGTGGTGCCTGCGGCTACTCGTGACTTGGAGGACTCCAAGTTGCTGGACGTAGTCCGGGCCCTAAAAATCTATGTTTCCAGGACTGCAGGAGTCAGAAAGACTGACTCGCTATTTATCCTGCATGCGCCCAACAAGTTGGGTGCGCCTGCTTCAAAGCAGACTATTGCTCGCTGGATCTGTAGCACGATTCAACTTGCACATTCTGCGGCTGGACTGACGAATCCTAAATCTGTAAAAGCCCATTCCACGAGGAAGGTGTGCTCTTCTTGGGCGGCTGCCCGAGGGGTCTCGGCTTTAGAACTTTGCCGAGCAGCTACTTGGTCGGGGTCAAACACATTTGCTAAATTCTACAAGTTTGATACCCTGGCCGAGGAGGACCTAGAGTTCGCTCATTCGGTGCTGCAGAGTCATCCGCACTCTCCCGCCCGTTTGGGAGCTTTGGTATAATCCCCATGGTCCTTACGGAGTTCCCAGCATCCACTAGGACGTCAGAGAAAATAAGATTTTACTCACCGGTAAATCTATTTCTCGTAGTCCGTAGTGGATGCTGGGCGCACGTCCCAAGTGCGGATTGTCTGCAATACTTGTATATAGTTATTGTTGAGCCATCTGTTGAGAGGCTCAGTTATATTTCATACTGTTAACTGGGTATAGTATCACGAGTTATACGGTGTGATTGGTGTGGCTGGTATGAGTCTTACCCGGGATTCAAAATCCTTTCCTTATTGTGTCAGCTCTTCCGGGCACAGTATCCTAACTGAGGTCTGGAGGAGGGTCATAGAGGGAGGAGCCAGTGCACGCCAGGTAGTCCTAAAGCTTTCTTTAGTTGTGCCCAGTCTCCTGCGGAGCCGCTATTCCCCATGGTTCTTACGGAGTTCCAGCCCATCCACTACGGACTACGAGAAATAGATTTACCGGTGAGTAAAATCTTATTTTTATAGACTTACTATGTTTTGTGAGCGACTTTTCTTAATAGCGTCTTAAACGCATACTGGAAAGAGTCGCTTCAACAACTCCCTACCGGGTCGCAACAACGCTTACCTTCGCAGTACAGTGCTGTCTCGACTGGCGTCTGTGTCGGATGTTCTAGCAAGTCCAGCAGACGTAACCAGGCTGTGGCCGGAGCATGGGGGGAAGGTAAGTCTATGGATTTCCTCTTACTAGAGGGGTCCGGACACAGCTACACTGTATTGGTGGAGACTACAAACAGTGTGTTGATGCGCCGAACATCTCGAGTGCGACAGCGCTACGCTCTAGGGATCATAGGCGCCAGGACTAGGCAGAGGCCGCGATCCTTAGGGTTTAAGTTAACGGGGGGGATTCAGACGCTCTCCTGGCCGCCCCTCCTCCGAGTTCATGACCAGTTTCCGCGCGTCTCCCGTCCATGAACTGAATGACATTACTTCCGTCTCAAACGCTACCACGAGGGTACTCGGTCGCAGCTTAGACGCTGCGGTTGTGTACACTAGAGATCCCGCCTAGACAGAGTTGCAGGCCTTAACGTCTGCATACACGTGGAGGTCGCTGAGCGTCCGTGTCCGTCAGTGAGCGACTGTGTCTGTTATCAGTTATCATGAGCAGTAGTGTACATCAGTAGCGTCTGAATCCACTCAGCGTCTTACGAGCGCATTTGCTTGGATATGGAAGTGGGGTGAGTCTCCCTGTATCCCGCTCTACAGAGGAAGGGTATACAGTACTAAAAATTCTCTCTACTTGTTAGTATGAATTGTTAATTTTTAATACATATTGCATATGAGATCTGTTTATTACTGTGTTTTCTGCATGTTATGTTGAAAAAGAACCAGTTGAAACAGAAGTACAATTTTCCTACTTACTTGTAAGTTGTTATGGGGGTTGCATTCTCATATGACAATGTCTAATGCTTTAACATGTGACTGACTGCTAGTATGTGTGCTGACTTTTCTATGTAACGTCAGTCCTATTCTGACCCTCAATTCAGGTGCACTGTGGTCAGATTGATCTCACTTCTAGATACTCATTGCGAGGAAAAAAAATTACTCTCTGTAGACCTGATCCAGTACAGCCCCCAAGTGAGTCATCCATTGTGATGGAACTGGAGACGATTTTCCCCAAGTTATGAGTCACTTGCCCCTGCAAACACGTTATTGCTGTTGCCGATGACAAAGAGCAATCTCTGTTATTACCCCCATATTTCTGGTAAATACTCTGCGGACTGTGGATAACCCAAAGGGTAAGGCCTATAACTGAAAATGCTGTTTGGAGGATAGCAAACCTTTGATAACACTGATGGACAGTGGTATAGGAACATGTAGGTAAGCATCCTGTATTTCCAGGGATACCATAAAAGCCCTGGCTCCATGCCACACATAAGGAACGTAACGATTCCACGTTTCCAAATGTATTTATTCAGGATTTTAGGATTGAGCATGGGCCGAAATGACCCATTTGACTTTCGACTAAAACCAGGTTGAAGTAAAACCTTGTCCTTTGTTTGCCAGAGGAACTGAAATGACTATTTCTGACCTGCTTCTTGCAAAGCCTTCATCTATAGCCGAGACAGGCTGTTTTGAAGGCGAAAGCATAACTAGAGATACCGTGTCAGATCTGTGTGACCTGCAGAAGTCGGCTCCCCAACCTGGGGTCTCCCAGGCGGAGCACACACCATCAGCTGATGGTTTAATTTTTCTACAGCACCTGGTGTATTCCCCGATGGTCTCCCATCCGAGTACTAACCCGGCCCAACACTGTAGATCTTCTGGTAGCCCAATGCTTTCCTAGTCTCCAATCACACTGATGTGGGATTCAAACCTATGACAGGCTTCCATTGATGGTGTAAGACCAACATGACCTGTTAGATACTACAAAAGGGCCGAAATGCTGAACTTTTAGGTTTGAACTGTATGTGGAAGGAACCTGACCTTCGTGGAGTCTGCTTCTGACTCCAGAATATCTGTCAATTCTTACCAAACAGAATATTTTCAGAAAAATACAAATATTCCACCTACAGCACCTGGTATTCGCAGATGTTTCCCATCCAAGTACTCACCAGGCCCCACACTGCATAGCTTCCAAGATCTGGTAAGATTGGGCATATCCAGTGTGGTGTGGCTGTAAATCTTCCACGTACCCAGCAAAACTGCTCTATGAGCAGGTATAGTTAGGGCCGATGCCCTGGAGTATTTATTTTGCTCATATCTAATGCTTCCAGGAACATTGCAGTTTTTTATATGAGCCATATGAGATTCTTGCTCTACTGAAAAATCTCCTTCCATTGCATCAGCCCAGGCAACCACTGCCTTTGTCATTCAAGCCGAAGCCAAGGCTTGGCCTCATGACAGCCCTAGACAGGAAAAATTGAAAGCAAAGCTAATGTAGATTGTTCGTATCTACTTGAGGAGCCATCTCCCCTTTTTTTTTTAAACAGTCCCCAGCTGGAAGCAGATCATTGGAATTCCATTTCTTAGGAATTCTAACTTCTTACTGGGCGTAGCCCGAGCCTCTTTCATGATTTCCGTCAGCTGATCTGACCCTGGAAACTCAAGTTTTGGGATGTTTAAACACAGGTGCGGCTGCTGATGTGCTAATGGTCAGCAAGATGATAATAATGGTGACAATGCAGGAGTCCAATACTTTCTGACGGAGGACCCTATTTAAAGGTAGTAACATTCGTTCCTATTGGTGCATTACTATAATTGATGCAATGCACCTGATTATACATCTGTTCGGTCCTACCTCCTAATCCACCTCCTATTCCATTAGCTTTAAATAGGGTCCTGGAGCATTTGGGAATTATTCTTTGATAAAGCACCTGTAACAGGAGCGAAACACGTCAGAAAGTATTGAACCCCTGCATTGTCACCATTTTCTCTAACGTCCTAAGTGGATGCTGGGACTCCGTAAGGACCATGGGGAATAGCGGCTCCGCAGGAGACTGGGCACAAAAGTAAAAGCTTGAACTAGCTGGTGTGCACTGGCTCCTCCCCCTATGACCCTCCTCCAAGCCTCAGTTAGATTTTTGTGCCCGAACGAGAAGGGTGCATGCTAGGTGGCTCTCCTGAGCTGCTTAGAGTAAAAGCTATAAAAGGGAGTAACACTTATATAAGGTTATCCCTATATATATATATATATATATATAGCGCTCTGGTGTGTGCTGGCAAACTCTCCCTCTGTCTCCCCAAAGGGCTAGTGGGGTCCTATCAGAGCATTCCCTGTGTGTGTGCTGGGTGTCGGTACGATTGTGTCGACATGTATGAGGAGGAAAATGATGTGGAAGCAGAGCAATTGCCTGTATTAGTGATGTCACCCCCTAGGGAGTCGACACCTGACTGGATGGTTGTATTTAAAGAACTACGTGACAATGTCAGCACTTTACAAAAAAACTGTTGACGACATGAGAAATCAATTAGTGCCTGTCCAGTCGTCTCAGACACCGTCAGGGGCGATAAAACGCCCGTTACCTCAGTGGGTCGACACAGACCCAGACATACTGAGTCCAGTGTCGACGGTGAGGAGACAAACGTAATGTCCAGTAGGGCCACACGTTACATGATCACGGCAATGAAGGAGGCATTGAACATTTCTGACACTACAAGTACCACAAAGAAGGGTATTATGTGGGGAGTGAAAAAAACTACCAGTAGCTTTTCCTGAGTCAGATGAATTAAATGAGGTGTGTGATAAAGCGTGGGTTTCCCCCGATAAAAAAGTGCTAATTTCTAATAAATTATTGGCACTATACCCTTTCCCGCCAGAGGTTAGGGTGCGTTGGGAAACACCCCCTAAAGTAGATAAAGCGCTCACACGTTTATCTAAACAAGTAGCGTTACCGTCTCCTGATACGGCCGCCCTCAAAGAACCAGCGGATAGAAGGCTGGAAAATATCCTGAAGGGTATATACACACATACTGGTGTTATACTGCGACCAGCAATCGCATCAGCCTGGATGTGCAGTGCTGGAGTGGCGTGGTCGGATTCCCTGACTGAAAATATTGATACCCTGGATAGGGACAGTATATTACTGACTATAGAGCATTTGAAGGATGCATTACTATATATGCGTGATGCACAGAGGGATATTTGCACCCTGGCATCAAGAGTGAGTGCTATGTCCATTTCGGCCAGAAGAGCGTTATGGACGCGACAGTGGTCAGGGGATGCGGATTCCAAACGACATATGGAAGTATTGCCGTTTAAAGGAGAGGAGTTATTTGGGGCCGGTCTATCGGACCTGGTGGCCACGGCAACGGCCGGAAAGTCCACCTTTTTACCCCAGGTCGCCTCTCAGCAGAAAAAGACACCGTCTTTTCAAACTCAGTCCTTTCGTTCCCATAAGTACAGGCGGGCAAAAGGCCACTCATTTCTGCCCCGGGGCAGAGGAAGAGGAAAAAGACTGCACCAGGCAGCCTCTTCCCAGGAGCAGAAGCCCTCCTCTGCTTCTGCCAAGTCTTCAGCATGACGCTGGGGCTTTACAAGCGGACTCGGACACGGTGGGGGCCCGTCTCAAAAATTTAAACGCGCAGTGGGCTCACTCGCAAGTGGACCCCTGGATTCTGCAGGTAGTATCACAGGGGTACAAATTGGAATTCGAGACGTCTCCCCCTCGCCGGTTCCTGAAGTCTGCTCTACCAAAGTCTCCCTCCGACAGGGAGGCAGTTTTGGAAGCCATTCACAAGCTGTATTCCCAGCAGGTGATAATCAAGGTACCTCTCCTACAACAGGGAAAGGGGTATTATTCCACGCTGTTTGTGGTACCGAAGCCGGACGGCTCGGTGAGACCAATTTTAAATCTAAAATCCTTGAACACTTACATAAAGAGGTTCAAATTCAAGATGGAGTCACTCAGAGCAGTGATAGCAAACCTGGAAGAAGGGGACTATATGGTGTCTCTGGACATCAAAGATGCTTATCTCCACGTCCCAATTTACCCTTCTCACCAAGGGTACCTCAGGTTTGTAGTACAAAACTGTCATTATCAGTTTCAGACGCTGCCGTTTGGGTTGTCCACGGCACCTCGGGTCTTTACCAAGGTAATGGCCGAAATGATGATTCTTCTTCGAAGAAAAGGCGTTTTAATTATCCCTTACTTGGACGATCTCCTGATAAGGGCAAGGTCCAGGGAACAGTTAGAAGTCGGAGTAGCACTATCTCAGTTAGTGTTACGTCAGCACGGGTGGATCCTAAATATTCCAAAATCGCAGCTGATTCCAACGACACGTCTCCTGTTCCTAGGAATGATTCTGGACACAGTCCAGAAAAAGGTGTTTCTCCCAGAGGAGAAGGCCAGGGAGTTATCAGAGCTAGTCAGGAATCTCCTAAAACCAGGCCAGGTGTCAGTGCATCAGTGCACGAGGGTCCTGGGAAAAATGGTGGCTTCTTACGAAGCGATTCCATTTGGAAGATTCCATGCAAGAACGTTTCAGTGGGATCTTCTGGACAAATGGTCCGGATCGCATCTTCAGATGCATCAACGGATTACCCTGTCGCCAAGGACAAGGGTGTCTCTTCTGTGGTGGCTGCAGAGTGCTCATCTACTAGAGGGCCGCAGATTCGGCATTCAGGATTGGATCCTGGTGACCACAGATGCCAGCCTGAGAGGCTGGGGAGCAGTCACACAGGGACAAAATTTCCAAGGCTTGTGGTCAAGCATGGAAACATCTCTTCATATAAACATTCTGGAACTAAGGGCCATTTACAATGCCCTAAGTCAAGCAAAACCTCTGCTTCAGGGTCAGGCGGTATTGATCCAATCGGACAACATCACGTCAGTCGCCCACGTAAACAGACAGGGCGGCACGAGAAGCAGGAGGGCGATGGCAGAAGCTGCAAGGATTCTTCGCTGGGCGGAGAATCATGTGATAGCACTGTCAGCAGTGTTCATTCCGGGAGTGGACAACTGGGAAGCGGACTTCCTCAGCAGACACGACCTTCACCCGGGGGAGTGGGGACTTCATCCAGAAGTCTTCCAAGAGATGGTAAACCGTTGGGAAAAACCAAAGGTGGACATGATGGCGTCCCGTCTCAACAAAAAACTAGACAGATATTGCGCCAGGTCAAGGGACCCTCAGGCAATAGCGGTGGACGCTCTGGTAACACCATGGGTGTACCAGTCAGTGCATGTGTTCCCTCCTCTGCCTCTCATACCAAAAGTACTGAGAATCATAAAAAGGAGAGGAGTAAGAACTATACTCGTGGTTCCGGATTGGCCAAGAAGGACTTGGTACCCGGAACTTCAAGAGATGCTCACGGAGGACCCGTGGCCTCTACCTCTAAGAAAGGACCTGCTCCAGCAGGGACCTTGTCTGTTCCAAGACTTACCGCGGCTGTGTTTGACGGCATGGCGGTTGAACGCCGGATCCTGAAGGAAAAAGGCATTCCAGAAGAAGTCATCCCTACCCTGATAAAGGCCAGGAAGGATGTAACCGCAAAACATTATCACCGCATTTGGCGAAAATATGTTGCGTGGTGTGAGGCCAAAGAGGCCCCTACAGAGGAATTTCAACTGGGTCGCTTCCTACATTTCCTGCAAACAGGACTGTCTATGGGCCTAAAATTAGGGTCCATTAAGGTTCAAATTTCGGCCCTGTCGATTTTCTTCCAAAAAGAACTGGCTTCAGTGCCTGAAGTCCAGACGTTTGTCAAAGGGGTACTGCATATACAGCCTCCTTTTGTGCCCCCGGTGGCACCTTGGGATCTCAATGTGGTTTTGGGGTTCCTAAAATCACATTGGTTTGAACCACTCACCACTGTGGAATTAAAATATCTCACATGGAAGGTGGTAATGCTGTTAGCCCTGGCTTCAGCCAGGCGTGTCTCAGAATTGGCGGCTTTATCTTATAAAAGCCCTTACCTGATTTTTCACACGGATAGGGCAGAATTGAGGACTCGTCCTCAATTTCTCCCAAAGGTGGTTTCAGCGTTTCACGTGAACCAGCCTATTGTGGTGCCTGCGGCTACTAGGGACTTGGAGGACTCCAAGTTACTGGACGTAGTCAGGGCCCTCAAAATATATGTTTCCAGGACGGCTGGAGTCAGGAAATCTGACTCGCTGTTTATCCTGTATGCACCCAACAAGCTGGGTGCTCCTGCTTCTAAGCAGACGATTGCTCGTTGGATTTGTAGTACAATTCAGCTTGCGCATTCTGTGGCAGGCCTGCCACAGCCAAAATCTGTAAAAGCCCATTCCACAAGGAAGGTGGGCTCATCTTGGGCGGCTGCCCGAGGGGTCTCGGCTTTACAACTTTGCCGAGCAGCTACTTGGTCAGGGGCAAACACGTTTGCTAAATTCTACAAATTTGATACCCTGGCTGAGGAGGACCTGGAGTTCTCTCATTCGGTGCTGCAGAGTCATCCGCACTCTCCCGCCCGTTTGGGAGCTTTGGTATAATCCCCATGGTCCTTACGGAATCCCAGCATCCACTTAGGATGTTAGAGAAAATAAGAATTTACTTACCGATAATTCTATTTCTCATAGTCCGTAGTGGATGCTGGGCGCCCATCCCAAGTGCGGATTGTCTGCAATACTTGTATATAGTTATTGTTACAAAATTCGGGTTATTATTGTTGTGAGCCATCTTTTCAGAGGCTCCTTCGTTTATCATACTGTTAACTGGGTTCAGATCACAGGTTGTACGGTGTGATTGGTGTGGCTGGTACGAGTCTTACCCGGGATTCAATATCCTTCCTTATTATGTACGCTCGTCCGGGCACAGTATCCTAACTGAGGCTTGGAGGAGGGTCATAGGGGGAGGAGCCAGTGCACACCAGCTAGTTCAAGCTTTTACTTTTGTGCCCAGTCTCCTGCGGAGCCGCTTTTCCCCATGGTCCTTACGGAGTCCCAGCATCCACTACGGACTATGAGAAATAGAATTATCGGTAAGTAAATTCTTATTATTATCCTCTTGCTGACCAATAGCCCATCAGGAGCCGTGAGGAGAGAGACCGCACATTTGTGCATGCATGCAGCACACGGAGGACGGGACTCACAGCGCTCTGAGGTCGGGAACAATGTAATTATCGGGCGCTAGTAAAATGCTGGATCCCGCAGCCGAAGTCTGCCTCATTACGTTATTAGGACTCTCCCTCGCTGACATTCTTTGTGGAAGCTGCACGTAAGGCTCCGGTGTGGAGCAGTCTATTATACTGCAACATTGTATCGCTAGTGGGAAGTGATAAAGGAACTGTGATATAAAGAATCTATGCTGGAATCCATTGCTTTCATGGTTATAAGCTAAACTGAAAAGTATATGGAATATACAAGCAAATTATAGTCCACAGACTGACTTTTACCATATATTTTTGTGCACATAGCAATCTTGGATCCACCTCCATAGTGTTACTGATACCCCTTTCACACCGCACAAAGAACCCGGTATCGACCCAGCGTATTGCCGGGTCAGCGTGCGGTGTGAAAGGGGCATAGCCGAAATCCCGGGTCACCTGACCTGACAATTCAACCCAGGAATAAAGCAGTGTTATACCTGGGTTGAATACCGGGTCATTGGCTACTGAAACGGGCTCCCGGGTCGATGTGACCCGGCTCCGCCCCCTGCTGCCGGCTCCGCCCCCTGCTGCCGGCTCCGCCCCCTGCTGCTATGGCAACCCACCCGCCATATTGCCGGGTCGGGGAAGCCAGCAGCAGCGGCCAATGCCGGATTCCATCCTGGAAGGACCCGTTTCCAATTCCCGGGTGGGATCCAGCATTGGCAGTGTGAAAGGGGTATAAATGTGTTGTATGTGATTTTTATTGTTTACGACCGGTCAAGTTTAAACAAGTAAACTTTTATTAAACTATATATTATATAAATTTATTGGAATTATTGGATCTTCAGCCATATCGTACATTTTAAATTATAGCGCAGGGAGATAGTTGTTCTAGTGTTTATTTATAATGTATCTAAATAACCTTGTAGTTGTGCCCATGTACATGGATTAATCCAGCAATTTCCCTTTTCACTTAATCTAAAATGTTAGTTGTTGCCTATAATACAGCTGTTTTAATCTTCACAAAAGTGTATGAAGTTCTCTACCTTTACAGAGGTCTTTGACTTTCTACGTACCCTTGCTGTACAGTTGGGTTTAAGCTATTTACATCACTGATGTCGTCAAGAGCCAGCAGACTGTAATATTCTCCAATGGGATTGCGTACAGAAAGTGCACAGAGAGTGATAGAGTAGGGAACATTTCATTAAAGCTCCCAGGAGCTTTACATATTTTTGTAAATGTTTAATTAGCACTTTCATGCAATGGGTTCCACTGGAACCGCTATGGGGTATTGGCATTCCTGCCATGCTTCGTAACGAACAATTAGTTTGACAATTAGACAATTGCACACATTAAAATGATTAAAGCTAAATTCTTAAATTGAGTCCTGCTTATAATATGACTACTGTGAAACTGCTGTATATTAGAAATGTTGATACTTTAATGCTTTCTAACATTAACAATCCATATTATATATATTATTAGCAGTGGTGGGCTATACCTATGGACTGCAGTAAAATAGGCTGCTGTGCCTGTAGTCACAGCATAATAAAATAAACCCCCCAAAAAACCTGAGGGTTTTTTTTAATTAAAGAAGCCATTTTGTTTAAACCAGCCAACCCTGCTAACTGTACATACATGTATAACCACTCATGAAACGTCTTGTTAAGCAGACATTGATATGTGTTCTCTTTCGCCCATTTGCTCCCTATAGTCCAGTGTTCTCTACAGAAAGGCCTTCATGCTACTGTAGAATTGGCAGACATTGAACAGATAAACAGCCAGTGTGCTCACAGGTGCTTACTGTCCGATGTTACTGTATTTACTCTCTGCATGCACAGATCCTTTTTTTATTTTTTTTCTAATTGCCGTTTTTAAGT